>NC_016088.4:32486469-32786469 GCF_000004515.6 Glycine max | reverse complement strand
GTCGGATACGATGTCCTGACATCTGGCCCGAAAATACTGGACATATAAATCTGTTATATCTTTAACAGATTATTGTGCAGTTAGCAAGAGATAAGAAGATCTATCTTTAGGAACGAATTAAAAGATCATTATAGTTCGAATTTCAAAGTAGAAGAGTTCGTTCAGGGATTAAAGATTAAAGATTAAAGATTCAAACTAAAAGATCAAAAGTTATCTTTTAGTTCTTTAACTGCAGATTTTTCAGAAGAAGATAGATCTCCTCCAGCATCAAGAACTTGCAGCCCAGAATCGTACACGGCTATATAATCATGGAGGCTGCACGAGTTCTGTACCAAGTCCGGGGATTGAAAGAGTTATTTTGTGTGTTTTGGGACTTGAGTGTTTTTGTGAGCCACCTTGATGGTATACTAACATCAAGTGTTGGACCTGAGTGTGTAGAGTTGATCTCTTGTGTGTAGAGTTGATCTCTATTGTGTAGGGTTGATCCCTTTTGTACAGAGTTGATCTCTGGAGTGTCTTTGAATTAATTGTAAACACGGGAGTGTGAGTGAGAGGGAGTGAGCAGAGGTTCTCATATCTAAGATTGGGTCTTAGGTAGAGATCGCACGGGTAGTGGTTAGGTGAGAAGGTTGTAAACAGGGGTTGTTAGACCTTGAACTAACACTATTGAGAGTGGATTTCCTCCCTGGCTTGGTAGCCCCCAGATGTAGGTGAGGTGCACCGAACTGGGTTAACAATTCTCTTGTGTTATTTACTTGTTTAATCTGTTCATACGGACACATACAATCTGCATGTTCTGAAGCGTGATGTCGTGACATCCTGTACGACATCTGTCCCCTGGTATCAGAATTTCAATTGGTATCAGAGCCAACACTCGAAATCACAGAGTGAGATCTGGGGAGATAAATTCTGATGAACATGGAGAAAGAAGGAGGACCAGTGAACAGACCACCAATTCTTGATGGAAGCAACTATGAATACTGGAAAGCAAGAATGGTGGCCTTCCTCAAATCACTGGATAGCAGAACCTGGAAAGCTGTCATCAAAGGCTGGGAACATCCCAAGATGCTGGACACAGAAGGAAAGCCCACTGATGAATTGAAGCCAGAAGAAGACTGGACTAAAGAAGAGGACGAATTGGCACTTGGAAACTCCAAAGCTTTGAATGCACTATTCAATGGAGTTGACAAGAACATCTTCAGACTGATCAACACTTGCACAGTGGCCAAAGATGCATGGGAGATCCTGAAAATCACTCATGAAGGAACCTCCAAAGTGAAGATTTCCAGATTGCAACTCTTGGCTACAAAATTCGAAAATCTGAAGATGAAGGAGGAAGAGTGTATTCATGACTTCCACATGAACATTCTTGAAATTGCCAATGCCTGCACTGCCTTGGGAGAGAGGATAACAGATGAAAAGCTGGTGAGAAAGATCCTCAGATCCTTGCCTAAGAGATTTGACATGAAAGTCACTGCAATAGAGGAGGCCCAAGACATTTGCAACATGAGAGTAGATGAACTCATTGGTTCTCTTCAAACCTTTGAGCTAGGACTCTCGGATAGGGCTGAAAAGAAGAGCAAGAATCTGGCTTTCGTGTCCAATGATGAAGGAGAAGAAGATGAGTATGACCTGGATACTGATGAAGGTCTGACAAATGCAGTTGTGCTCCTTGGAAAGCAGTTCAACAAAGTGCTAAACAGAATGGACAAGAGGCAGAAACCACATGTCCAGAACATCCCTTTCGACATCAGGAAAGGCAGTAAATACCAGAAAAAATCAGATGTAAAGCCCAGTCACAGCAAAGGAATTCAATGCCATGGGTGTGAAGGCTATGGACACATCATAGCTGAATGTCCCACTCATCTCAAGAAGCACAGGAAAGGACTCTCTGTATGTCAATCTGATACAGAGAGTGAACAAGAAAGTGATTCTGACAGAGATGTGAATGCACTCACTGGGATATTTGAAACTGCTGAAGATTCAAGTGATACAGACAGTGAAATCACTTTTGATGAGCTTGCTACATCCTATAGAAAACTATGCATCAAAAGTGAGAAGATCCTTCAGCAAGAAGCACAACTGAAGAAGGTCATTGCAGATCTGGAAGCTGAGAAGGAGGCACATAAAGAGGAGATCTCTGAGCTTAAAGGTGAAGTCGGTTTTCTGAACTCTAAGCTGGAAAACATGACAAAATCAATAAAAATGCTGAACAAAGGCTCAGATACACTTGATGAGGTGCTGCTGCTTGGAAAGAATGCTGGAAACCAGAGAGGACTTGGATTTAATCCTAAGTCTGCTGGCAGAACAACCATGACAGAATTTGTTCCTGCCAAAAACAGGACTGGAGCCACGATGTCACAACATCGGTCTCGACATCATGGAATGCAGCAGAAAAAGAGCAAAAGAAAGAAGTGGAGGTGTCACTACTGTGGCAAGTATGGTCACATAAAGCCCTTTTGCTATCATCTACATGGCCATCCACATCATGGAACTCAAAGCAGCAACAGCAGAAAGAAGATGATGTGGGTTCCAAAACACAAGGCTGTCAGTCTTGTTGTTCATACTTCACTTAGAGCATCAGCTAAGGAAGATTGGTACCTAGATAGCGGCTGTTCCAGACACATGACAGGAGTCAAAGAATTCCTGCTGAACATTGAGCCCTGCTCCACTAGTTATGTGACATTTGGAGATGGCTCTAAAGGAAAGATCATTGGAATGGGAAAGCTAGTCCATGATGGACTTCCTAGTCTGAACAAAGTACTGCTGGTGAAGGGACTGACTGCAAACTTGATTAGCATCAGTCAGCTGTGTGATGAAGGATTCAATGTAAACTTCACAGAGTCAGAATGCTTGGTGACAAATGAGAAGAGTGAAGTTCTAATGAAGGGCAGCAGATCAAAGGACAATTGTTACCTATGGACACCCCAAGAAACCAGCTACTCCTCTACATGTCTATCCTCCAAAGAAGATGAAGTCAGAATATGGCATCAAAGGTTTGGACATCTGCACTTAAGAGGCATGAAGAAAATCCTTGACAAAAGTGCTGTTAGAGGCATTCCCAATCTGAAAATAGAAGAAGGCAGAATCTGTGGTGAATGTCAGATTGGAAAGCAAGTCAAGATGTCCCACCAGAAGCTTCAACATCAGACCACTTCCAGGGTGCTGGAACTACTTCACATGGATTTGATGGGGCCTATGCAAGTTGAAAGCCTTGGAGGAAAGAGGTATGCCTATGTTGTTGTGGATGATTTCTCCAGATTTACCTGGGTAAACTTTATCAGAGAGAAATCAGAAACCTTTGAAGTATTCAAAGAGTTGAGTCTAAGACTTCAAAGAGAGAAAGACTGTGTCATCAAGAGAATCAGGAGTGACCATGGCAGAGAATTTGAAAACAGCAGGTTCACTGAATTCTGCACATCTGAAGGCATCACTCATGAGTTCTCTGCAGCCATTACACCACAACAGAATGGGATAGTTGAGAGGAAAAACAGGACCTTGCAAGAGGCTGCTCGGGTCATGCTTCATGCCAAAGAACTTCCCTATAATCTCTGGGCTGAAGCCATGAACACAGCATGCTACATCCACAACAGAGTCACACTGAGAAGAGGGACTCCAACCACCCTGTATGAAATCTGGAAAGGGAGGAAGCCATCTGTCAAGCACTTCCACATCTTTGGAAGTCCATGTTACATCTTGGCAGATAGAGAGCAAAGAAGAAAGATGGATCCCAAGAGTGATGCAGGAATATTCCTGGGATACTCTACAAACAGCAGAGCATATAGAGTATTCAATTCCAGAACCAGAACAGTGATGGAATCCATCAATGTGGTTGTTGATGATCTGTCTCCAGCAAGAAAGAAGGATGTCGAAGAAGATGTCAGAACATCGGGAGACAATGTAGCAGATGCAGCTAAAAGTGGAGAAAATGCAGAAAACTCTGATTCTGCTACAGATGAATCAAACATCAACCAACCTGACAAGAGATCCTCCACTAGAATCCAGAAGATGCACCCCAAGGAGCTGATTATAGGAGATCCAAACAGAGGGGTCACTACAAGATCAAGGGAGGTTGAGATCGTCTCAAACTCATGTTTTGTCTCCAAAATTGAGCCCAAGAACGTGAAAGAGGCACTGACAGATGAGTTCTGGATCAATGCTATGCAAGAAGAATTGGAGCAATTCAAAAGGAATGAAGTCTGGGAGCTAGTTCCTAGGCCTGAGGGAACTAATGTGATTGGCACCAAGTGGATCTTCAAGAACAAAACCAATGAAGAAGGTGTCATAACCAGAAACAAGGCCAGACTGGTTGCTCAAGGCTACACTCAGATTGAAGGTGTAGACTTTGATGAGACTTTTGCCCCAGTTGCTAGACTTGAGTCCATCAGATTATTACTTGGTGTAGCTTGCATCCTCAAATTCAAGCTGTACCAGATGGATGTGAAAAGCGCATTTCTGAATGGATACCTGAATGAAGAAGTCTATGTGGAGCAGCCAAAGGGATTTGCAGACCCGACTCATCCAGATCATGTATACAGGCTCAAGAAGGCTCTCTATGGATTGAAGCAAGCTCCAAGAGCTTGGTATGAAAGGCTAACAGAGTTCCTTACTCAGCAAGGGTATAGGAAGGGAGGAATTGACAAGACTCTCTTTGTCAAGCAAGATGCTGAAAACTTGATGATTGCACAGATATATGTTGATGACATTGTGTTTGGAGGGATGTCGAATGAGATGCTTCGACATTTTGTTCAACAGATGCAATCTGAATTTGAGATGAGTCTTGTTGGAGAGCTGACTTATTTTCTGGGACTTCAAGTGAAGCAGATGGAGGACTCCATATTCCTCTCACAAAGCAGGTATGCAAAGAACATTGTCAAGAAGTTTGGGATGGAGAATGCCAGCCATAAAAGAACACCTGCACCTACTCACTTGAAGCTGTCAAAGGATGAAGCTGGTACCAGTGTTGATCAAAGCCTGTACAGAAGCATGATAGGGAGCTTACTATATTTAACAGCTAGCAGACCCGACATCACCTATGCAGTGGGTGTTTGTGCAAGATATCAAGCCAATCCCAAGATAAGTCACTTGAATCAAGTAAAGAGAATTCTGAAATATGTAAATGGCACTAGTGACTATGGGATTATGTACTGTCATTGTTCAAATCCAATGCTGGTTGGGTATTGTGATGCTGATTGGGCTGGAAGTGCAGATGACAGAAAAAGCACTTCTGGTGGATGCTTCTATTTGGGAAACAATCTTATTTCATGGTTCAGCAAGAAGCAGAACTGTGTGTCCCTATCTACAGCAGAAGCCGAGTATATTGCAGCAGGAAGCAGCTGTTCACAGCTAGTTTGGATGAAGCAGATGCTGAAGGAGTACAATGTCGAACAAGATGTCATGACATTGTACTGTGACAACATGAGTGCTATTAATATTTCTAAAAATCCTGTTCAACACAGCAGAACCAAGCACATTGACATTAGACATCACTATATCAGAGATCTTGTTGATGATAAAGTGATCACACTGAAGCATGTTGACACTGAGGAACAAATAGCAGATATTTTCACAAAGGCTTTGGATGCAAATCAGTTTGAAAAACTGAGGGGCAAGCTGGGCATTTGTGTGCTAGAGGAATTATAGCAACTACAGCAATCTGAACGTGCCCAAACGAATCACTTAACATTAATAGCACGTTCACTACTGAACCAAGGAAAATTCGACCGTTGCTTCACACGACCCTCTACATTCCTCATTCAAATCTATATCTGCTTGGCATTCGTGTTTTTACCAGCATTTCCCAATAGCCTTCTGAGATTTACGAAATCATTCCAAACGCTCTGCTTTTCCATGGCTACCTCATCAAAAGAAACTGCAGCTTCTGGTTCACCATCTGTCCCATCATCTTCACACCAGGAACAACCTGAACTCAACATCCAACCCATCCAAACAATTCCTGGTCAAGCCTCTGTCCCTGAGAAACTGGTTCCCAGAAGACCACAGGGAGTGAAGATTGCTGAAAACCCTAGCCCTGCAACGAGTCCTAGGGAAGTAGACACGGAGATGGACAAGAAAATACGCAGCATTGTGAGTAGCATCTTGAAAGACGCCTCTGTTCCTGAAGCTGATGAAGATGTCCCAACATCGTCCAACCCAAATGTTTCTGTGCCTGATGTCAAGAAAGATGTTCCAACATCTTCCGCTCCAAATGCTGAAGCACTCCCTTCACCCAGTGAAGAGGGATCAACTGAGGAAGATGATCAAGCCGCAGAGGAGACTCCTGCACCAAGGGCACCAGAACCTGCTCCAGGTAACCTCATTGACCTTGAAGAAGTAGAATCTGATGAAGAACCCATTGCCAACAGGTTGGCACCGGGCATTGCAGAAAGGTTACAAAGCAGAAAGGGAAAAACTCCCCTTAAGAGGTCTGGACGAATCAAGACTATGGCCCAGAAGAAGAGTACTCCAATCACTCCTGCCACATCCAGAAGAAGCAAGGTTGCTATCCCCTCCAAGAAGAGGAAAGAAATTTCCTCATCCGATTCTGATGAGGATGTCGAACTAGATGTCTCGACATCTAAGAAGGCCAAGACTTCAGGGAAGAAGGTGCCTGGAAATGTTCCTGATGCACCATTGGACAACATTTCATTCCACTCCATTGGCAATGCTGAAAGGTGGAAATTCGTGTATCAACGAAGACTGGCCTTGGAAAGAGAACTGGGAAGAGCTGCCTTGGATTGCAAGGAGATCATGGACCTCATCAAGGCTGCTGGACTGCTGAAGACTGTCAGCAAGTTGGGAGATTGCTATGAAGGCTTAGTCAGGGAATTCATTGTCAACATTCCCTCTGACATATCAAACAGAAAAAGTGATGATTATCAAAGAGTGTTTGTCAGAGGAAAGTGTGTTAGATTCTCCCCTGCTGTGATTAACAAATATCTGGGCAGACCTACTGATGGAGTGATAGATATTGATGTTTCTGAGCATCAAATTGCCAAGGAAATCACTGCCAAACGAGTCCAGCATTGGCCAAGGAAAGGGAAGCTTTCAGCAGGGAAGCTAAGTGTGAAGTATGCAATTCTGCACAGGATTGGAGCTGCAAACTGGGTTCCCACCAATCATACTTCCACTGTTGCCACAGGTTTGGGTAAATTTCTGTATGCTGTTGGAACCAAATCCAAATTTAATTTTGGAAACTATATCTTTGATCAAACTGTTAAGCATTCAGAATCATTTGCTGTCAAATTACCCATTGCCTTCCCTACTGTATTATGTGGCATTATGTTGAGTCAGCATCCCAATATGTTAAACTACACTGACTCTGTGATGAAGAGAGAATCTCCTCTATCCCTGCATTACAAATTGTTTGAAGGGACACATGTCCCAGACATTGTCTCGACATCTGTCTCGACATCAGGGAAAGCTGCTGCTTCAGGTGCTGTGTCCAAGGATGCTCTGATTGCTGAACTCAAGGACACATGCAAGGTGCTGGAAGCAACCATCAAAGCCACCACAGAGAAGAAGATGGAGCTAGAACTGCTGATCAAAAGGCTCTCAGAGAGTGGCATTGATGATGAAGAAGCAGCTGAGGAAGAAGGAGAAGCAGCTGAAGAAGAAGAAGAAGCTGCTGAGGAAGAGGAAGATGCAGCAGAAGAGACAGAATCCGATGATGATTCTGAAGCCACCCCATGATCATCAGACCTTTAATTTTGTTTTTACTTTTATTAGATATAGGGGCATGTTCCTTTGAACAATTCATTGTTATTGGTCTGTACTATTTGCACATTAATTTCATGCATCCTACTTTTGCCAAATTTATGTCTAAAAAGGGGGAGTAATAGTATTATGCTTGCTATTATGCATGATTCTGAGTAGTAGGATACTATGTATGATGTATGGCAGTAGGAAACGATGTATGCATGATTCATGATTTTGAGGGGGAGCTGTATGACGTTGAGGGGGAGACTACTGCTGCTGATGATGACTGATGTTTGATGTAAGCTACTAGAAGATGCTGCAGTAGGCGCATAAAGACAGGGGGAGCAGATAGCGGATGTCACATGAGATGTCTTGACATCCTGGAGAAGACTAGTAGCTGATAGAAGATGATGCAGTAAGCATGGAGACAGGGGGAGCAGAAGCAGAAAGCTGATGTCACGAGAGATGTCTTGACATCCTGGAGAAGACTTGTAGATTAGCAACTTGAAGAATTTCCGCTGTGCTTGATTACTCTGATAATGAATGTTGCTGATCTCACTTGCATAACTGCTCGTACCTGCTCAGGAAGTGTCTAAGTATGTTTTAGACAAAATTTGCCAAAGGGGGAGATTGTTAGTGCTTAGCACTACTGAGTTTAAAAAGGTTGGCTAAGATTTTGTTAAAACATAAGCACTTAGACAATGAAGGAAAGCTGGAGTTGCTGCACATGATGTCCAACGTTATGTCAAGGAATAAGATCGGGCTGCACAATGCACAAGGCAAGATAAAGTGTCAAGTGATGAATTGAAGTTGAAGGATCCACGATGTCGGATACAATGTCCTGACATCCTGCTCGAGAATACTGGAATTGCTGTACAATGCAAGATAAAAGTCAAGTGAAGCATTGAAGCTGCAGGATCCAAGATGTCGGATACGATGTCCTGACATCTGGCCCGAAAATACTGGACATATAAATCTGTTATATCTTTAACAGATTATTGTGCAGTTAGCAAGAGATAAGAAGATCTATCTTTAGGAACGAATTAAAAGATCATTATAGTTCGAATTTCAAAGTAGAAGAGTTCGTTCAGGGATTAAAGATTAAAGATTAAAGATTCAAACTAAAAGAACAAAAGGTATCTTTTAGTTCTTTAACTGCAGATTTTCAGGAAGAGGATAGATCTCCTCCAGCATCAAGAACTTGCAGCCCAGAATCGTACACGGCTATATAATCATGGAGGCTGCACGAGTTCTGCACCGAGTCCGGGATTAAAGAGTTATTTTGTGAGTTTTGGGACTTGAGTGTTTTTGTGAGCCACCTTGATGGTATACTAACATCAAGTGTTGGACCTGAGTGTGTAGAGTTGATCTCTTGTGTGTAGAGTTGATCTCTATTGTGTAGGGTTGATCCCTTTTGTACAGAGTTGATCTCTGGAGTGTCTTTGAATTAATTGTAAACACGAGAGTGTGAGTGAGAGGGAGTGAGCAGAGGTTCTCATATCTAAGATTGGGTCTTAGGTAGAGATCGCACGGGTAGTGGTTAGGTGAGAAGGTTGTAAACAGGGGTTGTTAGACCTTGAACTAACACTATTGAGAGTGGATTTCCTCCCTGGCTTGGTAGCCCCCAGATGTAGGTGAGGTGCACCGAACTGGGTTAACAATTCTCTTGTGTTATTTACTTGTTTAATCTGTTCATACGGACACATACAATCTGCATGTTCTGAAGCGTGATGTCGTGACATCCTGTACGACATCTGTCCCCTGGTATCAGAATTTCACGTTTAAAATTTTATCTTTAGGTTTTCTTATTTTTTCTTAATATGCACTTATTCCCCATTGCTCTGAAACAATTTTCACAATGGCTATTAGATGTGGGTGATGGGAAACTAGCTGGTCGAATAATGGATATGCAGATATAGAGATCCCTGATTCATTTCTAACAATGAAATTTGATGATCCTATAGCTGCCATAGTGCAAAGCACATATCCTAACTTCAAAACATAGTACTACATTTGAGTTTATCCACCAAGAGAAAGTGCATATAGGAATATTTATTGATGTTGTAATAGGTAAAACCAGAACATTGCATCAAAGATCCTTTAATGTTAGTGGCTGTACCATAACCTTAACATTAAGTAGCACCCTGTGATATCTATCTCAGAGCTATGTCAACTATGTGGTTTGCTTGTATGGATATATTTTTAAAAATATATCAGCTTGTTGTATGTTACTACACAATCTCAACTTGCTATATGTAACTACACAATGTCAACTTCAGTTTGCAATTATCAAGTTCATTCTTTGATATGAAAGTCACATGGTTATTTGTTTATATCATCTAATTATATTATCTAATAATGAATACATATCATGTTGCTGATATTTATCAAGTATCAACTTCAAGTCTCACCTTTTAAAATTGAAAGAAAATATAATACATTGTGCAGTGTTTTCTTATGAAAGACCTGTCACACTGATACCCTATAGAGGTCATGATTTCAAGTATTCTATCATTTTGTGATATTAAGATATTTACTTTATTTCAATAGAATTGGTGCAGAGGTCGTGTCCATTGTCCACGTTAGATAAATTTACTAATCTTACATTTTCATTTATTATATTCACATTTTAATTACTCTTTAATTAATAATACTAATAAAAAATTAAAATATTCTCCATTTAAATTAATTTATTGATTAACTTAACTTCAAGATAAAAAAAAATATTTTCTATTTTATGTTCTTGAATCATTTTAGATGAATTTTAATTTTAATTTTTGTAATTAGTCTTCTAATTTTTACTTTTACCCCATTGATCTAGTATCAATGTTCTATCAATTTTTTAACATTTGTAAAAACAAAACTGACCCGTTCAAATACAAATGCACGGGTACCAAACTAGTTAGAAACAAAGAAAGAGAAGAGAAAAGAAAAAAAAGGAAGAAGGAAATGGAGGGAGCATGAGTGGGAGAGTCAAGATGTGACACGCGGCACAAAGGTTTAGTTTTCTCTAAGTAACTAATTAGTTACCTATGTGTTCGCACGAGTCCATTTACATATTTTTAATTAATTTACACACACATTCACTCCCCCCCCCCCCCCCCCACACACACACACACATATATATATATATATATATATATAATGGATGTTGCTAACCTAGACCCATTTAAAAAGTAGGTTTATGTTAGCACTCAACACTTTTTTATTTGGACTAAAAAATCATTATCTCTTAATTTGACATTAGTCCGAACACAAAGGATAAACTTGTATTTTTTATCTAATTAAAAAAAACCAAAACAATAAAAAACCATTTTTGATGCAAGCTCCATTGGAGCTTGTAGGCCTAGGATCTTCTTCATCAATGGATTCCTTTGCTTCTTGGAAGATAAATGGCAGCGGA
Source organism: Glycine max (assembly GCF_000004515.6). Classification (NCBI taxonomy): domain Eukaryota; kingdom Viridiplantae; phylum Streptophyta; class Magnoliopsida; order Fabales; family Fabaceae; genus Glycine; species Glycine max. Next base: position 32,775,368 of record NC_016088.4, on the reverse strand, counting down.
ATGGAGAAGGAAGAGAGAGAGGAGACGCCACTTCAAGGAGAAGATGAGTCTAGAAGAAGCTCACCACCATAGGAGGCCATGGATAAGAGCTTGGAGGAAGAAGGAGATGAATGAAGGGAGAGGGAGAGAAGAGCACGAAATTTTGTGCTCAAAAGGAGCTCTGAAATCTGAAGTTAATATTCAAATGATCAAAGTTGAAAAAAATACACACACATGACCTCTATTTATAGCCTAAGTGTCACACAAAATTGGAGGGAAATTCAAATTTCACTTGAATTTGAAATTGAATTTGTGGAGCCAAACTTTGGAGCCAAAATTTCACTAATTATGATTAGTGAATTTTAGTTATGGTTCAGCCCACTAATCCAAGATCAATTACAAGATTCTCCACTAAGTGTGCTTAGGTGTCATGAGGCATGAAAAGCATGAAGGACATGCACAAAGTGTGACTATATGATGTGGCAATGGGGTGTAGTAAGCAAATGCTCACCTCCCCCTCTAAAATTTAATTGGATTGGGCTTCTACCAATTCAATTAAATTTATTTCCAACCACACACATCAAATATCCACTTAGTGCATGTGAAATTACAAAACTACCCCTAATACAAAAACTAGTCTAGGTGCCCAAAAAATACAAGGGCTGAAAAATCCTATATTTCTAGGGTACCCTACCTACAATATGGAGCCCTATATACAAGGACCAAATATAATGACATCCTAGTCTAATATGTACAAAGATAATTGGACCCAACCTTGGCCCATGGGCTCAGAAATCTACCCTAAGGTTCATGAGAACCCTAGGGCCTTCTTCAGCAGCTCTAGCCCAATCTTCTTGGAGCCTCTTGCTCATGGTTCTAGTGATTGGTCCCTTCCTAGGGAGGATTGCATCAATTTTCTCTTTCACATGTTCAGATCCCCACAAAACCCTAACGCTACATATTCACCTACTCTTCTATGTTGCAACTTTGGCTATGTCTACTTGGCATTTCAATTTACAAATCCAAATTGGGGTAATCTTTGATGATAGTTCTATCTCTATTTTCCCATTTATCAGGATTTTAGTTTGTCTTTTTTTTTTCAAACATAATTGTCAATGGCTTTAGGGTAAGAAAATTATAGTTTTATTGTTGCATTCATATGCGAACAAACCAAGTGTTGCTTATGCTAATGCCTTTTTATGTTTATTGGTTTTGGGTATAGCACTTAGGTAATGCAATAGCACCTGCACAAAAACAAAGTATTTTGGTAATGCAATAACATCACAATCAAGCAAGAAACCAAACTCTATGATAACTAAAAAAACCAGAAAATCCAGACTGTCCCTAACAATACTAACATGTTGTCATACCCTAATTTCGTCCGGGGATCAGTGTTTGATAGCATGCAACCTTCACTTGACCGCTTCGAGGAACTTGAAACCCATCGTTAAGCAATCCGTGAAGTTTCGTGACATGTCGGGAGTCGAAAAGAAACATTATTGCGCAATCCGTAAAGTTCTTTAACCTTCCAAAAGCCGAAGAGGGGATGGTTGTGTAATCCGTAAAGCTTCCTTATATTATGGAAAGAAATCAAGTATTGTTACGTAATTCATGAAATTCCGTAACGTTACGGAAAAAGAATCAGCAAAAAAGGGGCAAAGGGGTGTATTTAGTAAAATGGGGGTGCAAATAGTAATTTTCAAATCTGGGCCCTTCTAGAGGTTTCTGGGCATTTTCTTACTTAAGGTGGAAGCAACCTAGCTCGCCTAGGTGAGCTAGGTGGCAACCACCTCCCCCATTTTGTTAAAAAATGGGCTTTTGGGGCTTCCGGGACACCCGTAACGCTTCCGTAAAATTTCCATAACCCTAAATAAGCATATTTCACTTAATATAGGTGAGAAGGAAGAGAAAAAAAGAATAAAATGAAGTCCTATAGGCTTCCATAAAGCTTCCATAACTTTTCCATAAATTATGAAAGAAGGGGGTGAACTTATCAAAATGGGGGTGCAAATAGCAATTTTCAAATTTTGATTTGGGCCTTCAGACTGTTTTTCGAAGCTGGATTTCTTCTGGAGGAAGCAACCCAGCTCGCCTGGGCGAGCTGGGCGGCAACCTCCTCCCCCTTTTTAATTCATTTCTTGTTTTTTTGGCTTTCATCTTTATTTCGTTCAATTTCAGTTTCTTTTTCTTCCATTTTTAACGAGCTTTAACCGATCGTTTAAGCCGTTCTCTCGCCTAATAAAGGATAAAATGAATTTCAACCGATCATTTGCGTTGTAATCTCGTTTAATCACTGTTAAAACAAAATCTAACCGATCGTTCACGCTGTAACCTCGGTTAAACCAAAAAAGGCAAAATAATAATAAAATAATCAAAATATCTTTAAATAAAATAATAAAAAAAACTCGATCGGACATTTTTCATTGGAAGTTTCCTTGAATGAATTGACTAATAACCAAAGTGAAACTAAGGCTAAAATCAACTCACAAATCAAGCTTTGTCCGCAAAAATCACTGAAAATCGCTTTAGGGTCCAACGCCTTAAACGGTCCTCTTTGCTTTTATCGGTTAACATAGACCGTTCAAAAGCATAAAATCAACATGTAACTTTATCGCATTTGCGAGAACTACGTAGGTCTGATTTCCTCTTCGATAGAGGATACGTAGTAGCAAAAGCCCTGCTTTTGTCGACCTCGTGAGATGGTTAGAGGTACAACGCCTTAGCTTTCTCGCCAAGTAAAATGGATCATTTTAAGGTCCAACGCCTTAAATGACCCCTTCCAAGTAAAAAGAATCACTTGATTCGCCCCTTTTGAAAGAACTACGTAGGTCTGATTTCCTTATCACAATTCAGGAATACGTAGGAGCAAGGGAAACACCCTTGTCGACCACAAAAAGATAAAAAAATACAAAATGGCATAAAAATACATAAAAATGTAAAAAGGAAAATAAAACAAATTGAAGTCATCTTTGCACACTTGATTAAAGGTTTTCGTCCCTTGTGACGGACGCGCGGGGTGCTAATACCTTCCCCATGCGTTAATACAACTCCCGAACCTTTCACACTTAAAGTTCGTAGGCCACATCCTTTTCCGGTTTTTCCGACGTTTTCCTCGAATAAACGTTAGTGGCGACTCCGCGCATTTTCCTCCCATGGAAGACGCACCCGTGAGCCCTCGTGTCGCCCTCCCGCCAAAGGGTAGGTTGCGACAGTTGACAACTCCACTGGGGACTGTTTTTGTGAGTTAGGCCTATTTTAGGAAAGTGTGGAATTATGAAACTTTGTGTGTGCATTTTTTTCTTGAACTGTGTAAAAATAATAAATGCTATCTTTTCCACATTTTTACACCGCATTCTAAGCACCCACGAGTTTGCGTAAAAAGAGGCCCTATACCTGGGTTCATGGAAATCTAAGGAGTGGAGGTGGATCTATGGTCATGCTAGGTCTCCAACTTGCTTGATAATAGCGAAACCTCGTCTAGAGCTTTCTCTCTTTATAATGTGTTGTCGCTGGTATTCCATACCGCCGCAATATTATTATCTTGAGTGATGATACCTCTAGAAAACAACCATGTGAGATATGCATCGTTGGGAGTAGTTATTAGAGACCCCTAGATATTATCCTTTAGGTCCCTAAAATAGGGGCACGAAGCAAACACGCTGTGTGCCTTTTAAACACTGCCATGCGTATAACCTAAATGTCATGTATGCCTTTGCTGTATGATTATTTGTGGATATTGTCATGCTGTGTACATCCCTGTGTTATGCTTTTGCGCGTCTGCATCATGTCGTCACGCACGCATTGTATATTGGTCTCGTCTTTTGTCATGGGAAGCCGGAAGGTCTATATCACCTTCTTAACTACACACATGGGACACTGCATCCCCAAATGCGCAAGTAAGAAGAGGTAATTTTCCGGGCTCTCGTGTCCGTAAATGCATTCATATCATGCATCGCATAAGCATCTCTTCATGGCATCATAATGAACATATCATTCCTGCATTTGTCCGTTATCATATTCCAGCATCACATTTTGCACGAGTCATTGCATCATCATGCATATGCGTTTAACATACTTTTTGTTCTACAAACCGCATACCTTTTGTTTTCATGTTTGCTCATGCATAATCCTTGCATTTTCGTCTGCAAAATGAAAACAAAAAGGGGAGGCGTGAAAATTCATACTACATTCTTAGTTGCATGTGTGAGGTACCATGAGCCAACCATGTTGGGATCATAAACCCATTTCTAAAAAAAAAATAACAAAACAAAATGATTGAGCATGGTACCTAATGTGCGGTTAACTAGGAAATGATGTCTCTTCGGGCATCTCAATCTCATAATTACATTTTCCATGCATAGCATGCGTATTCCCGAGTCTTTCATCCCTATGAAAGGTTTTTGAAGTATTGGCGATCAAAATTGCCATTCCTTGGGTTACGGGGTTGAACCAAGCTCGTGCTTTTACGAAAAGGTTCATCAAGTCAAGTTGAAGTATGGAAGTAACCATCTTGCAAAAAATTGGGGCAAAAGATGGATCGAGTTACATCGCTGCTTCGTCTACTGCCAAACACATTTAAGACTGTCGATGTCCCTGTTACTTCCAGTTTCACCTTGACGAAGATGTCATGGACCATGTTGAAAATCTAAATTGATTCAACCCCATATCCTGCGTAAAAATTCGCAATACTTCAATTGTGCATCATTCGCATACATCCATGTTGTTCATTGGTTGCATTGCTCATTGCATTCTTTCCTTGAAAAAAAAAAGAACTTAATCATTGTTATAAAAAAGAAAAAAAAACACGCTTTATGGCACACCGAACCTGTGTTAGAGCTAGAGTAATGGGTAAAGTAGAGGAGGTGCAAGAGCAGATGAAGGCCGACATGGAGGCCATGAAAGAGCAAATGGCCATAATGATGGAGGCCATGATGAGCATGAAGAAGATAATGGAAGCCAATGCGGTTGCAGTTGCCGCTACCAGCACTGTTACTAAGGTGAACCTGACGTCCCCATCCAGCATCAACCAAATGAATCATCCAACCTCATATATGGTAGGCAAAGATTTGGGAAGTACGGGCGGCCCCCATGATGTGCGAATTCAAAACGAGCACGCCTTCCCGCCATATGGCTTGCCTCTCAACTATACGCCACCCAATGTGGCGTACACTCCCAATGAGAATTTCAATAACTCCACTCCTATACCCATTGAGAGCCAACAACCCCAAACTGATCATGCACATGTCTTTTAAACCGTGGGGGAGACACATGAAATTTCCCACCACAATCTAGCCGACTTCGAGTCTTGCCTCGGATATGCCACTGAAGGGCAAGCAGTTGGTGGTATACCCCTGCAAAATGCTTTGGAGGGCCCTCAGTATCACCCACAACTACACCTCTTGCATTCCACAACAAGTAAAAACCCCCATGCTATGGCAGAAATGGGAAAGTTGGATCATCTAGAGGAAAGGCTCAGGGCCATTAAAGGAGGCTGAGATTATGCCTTTACTGACATAGAAGAATTGTTCCTAGTACCCAAACGTGGTTATTCCCAAGTTCAATGTTCCAGACTTTGATAAGTACAAGGGGACTACTTGCCCCAAGAACCATCTAAAGATGTATTGTCAGAAGATGGGGGCATACGCAAAGATGAGGAACTGCTAATACATTTCTTCCAAGAAAGTCTTACTGGGGTAGCTGTTACCTAGTACACTAACTTGGAACCTTCCCGAGTCCATTCTTGGAAGGACCTAATGGTTGCCTTCGTTAGGCAGTATCAGTACTATTCTGATATGGCTCCAGATAGGATGCAACTACAAAACATGTGCAAAAAGGGGCACGAATCTTTCAAAGAATACGCCCAAAGGTGGAGAGACCTGGCAGCTCAAGTGGCACCTCCAATGACGGAGAAAGAAATGATCACAATAATAGTAGACACATTACCAGTGTTTTACTATGAAAAATGGTGGGGTACGCACCTTCAAAGCTTTGCGGATTTGGTCTTTGCCGGGAAAAGGATTGAAGCGGGTCTGAAAAAAGGCAAATTTAATCATCCTACTTGGATGGATGTGAAAACTGGGGCAAATGAAGAGGATGAGAATGAGGGAGAAACCCTTGCTATGACTGCCATTCCTACATGGTCAAAATTCCCATCAGTCCAACAATGTCATTACTCAACCAATATCAGCCCTTCACCTTACCCACCAGCCAGTTATCCACAAAGGCCATCCCTAAATCAACCACAAAGCCTATCTACCACACTTCCAATAAAGAACACCACCTTTAGCAAAAACCAAAACACCAACCAAGAAATGAATTTTGCAGCGAAAAAGCCTGTAGAATTCACCCCAATTCTGGTGTCCTATGCTGACTTGCTCCCATATCTACTTGATAATTCAATGGTAGCCATAACCCCAGCCAAGGTTCATCAACTTCCATTTCTCCAAGAATACGACTCGAACGCAATGTGTTCTTGTCATGGAGAAGCCCCGGGGCATTCCATTGAGCATTGTAGGGCCCTGAAGCGTAAGGTGCAAGGTCTAATTGATGCGGGCTGGCTGAAATTTGAGGAGAATCGCGTGTAAATCCTCACATTGACAACAGATGCCGCACATGGGGGGATTTTGAAAGCTGTTGTTAGATGTCTCTAATGACTCATCAAGATTTTCAAGTTTATACCATTATTGTAAACCACAGTTACAATGCTAAATAAAATGGATAAATTTGATATCTTTGTCCCTCATCCTCTCACAAATTCATCTTCGCTTATTCAACTTTCACCGAAATGTGGGTGCAAGCCATTGGTCTGTTTGCTCAAGCGACCTGCGCTCCCGAGTTTGGACTTTCAAGACCGTTCAATCAGAAATTACTCGTGCTACACATTTGGTGAGGGTGCCGTAAAACGACAAATAAAGCAAAAATAATTTTCAAAATAAAAATAAAAAAAAGCCTTTGATTGACTGTGTTTTCAAGTAAAAATATAGACGTTCATGTGACCTCATTTTATCATTCTGGAAAGTTTGTCTTCTTTTAGAGAGAAGTGAATTATCAAGAATAGGAGTCATTTGACTTAATCCATCAACTGAAAAAAAATCCTTCAACTATTTCTCGTCCTTTGAAAATTCTTTTTGCAAGAACCAACCACTTCTTTCATTCTCCCTTGCTACAAGGTTGTGAAAACAAAACAACGATGGATACCTTAGAGCCCTACACTGGGGCAATGAAAGACACCATGCATAAAAGCGAACCTAGGGGCAGATTAGAAGTTCTCACCCAATAGGTTCCCTGCTACAAGGTCATGACGAAAGATAACGATTGGTACCTCAAAGCCTTACACTGGGGCAATGATAGGCATCGTGCATGAGCCTCAAGTGAACATAGGGGAAAATCAAAAGTTCTCACTCGTCGATGTTTTTAAACAAAAAAAAAAGGGACAAATCCTCGAATTTCAATGGATTGATTAAACATCAAACGACTCCATTGACGTCATTCCAAAATGGTCAAGTGACTAAATCAAACAAAACATACCCTCTGAGAGAGTTCCCGAAGACATTTGCAAAAGATAGGATAAGGTTGCATGAATTATCACCTCTTTCAAAAGGACAGTCAATCTGTGTTTTCCAAAAAATTAAATCAAAATCACAAAATAGGGAAAGAATGTCATGAACATTGTACAACTTTCCATTATATTTCATTGTTTCATATGAAGTTCGAAATTACCGCATTTCAAGATGAAGGTTGCATGCATCTGCATCCCTAAAAATCATGTTAACTGCATAGATTTCCCACATCTAATGTCTAATCTTTTGAATTTGGGATGACTGCCCCTCTCGATGAGTCAATATTTTCCTTTCTCATAAGGGTGAACCCTTGGGTACTAGTACCTATTGCCTTCAGAGGGCTACACGCCCTCACCTACAAAGGACTACACGTCCTCACCTTCAGAGGGCTGCATGTCCTCGCCTTCAAAGGACTACACACCCTCGCCTTTAGAGGACATCACGTCCTCACCTTCAGAGGGCTACACGCCCTCGCCTTCGTGGGGCTACACGTCCTCACCTTCAGAGGGCTAAACGCCTTCGCCTTTGTAGGACTTCACGTCCTCACCTTCAGAGGGCTACACGCCTTCGCCTTCGTAGGACTACACGTCCTCACCGTCAGAGGACTACACGTCCTCGCCTTCAGAGAGCTACATGTCCTCACCGTCAGAGGACTACACGTCCTCACCTTCAGAGGACTACACGTCCTCACCTTCAGAGGGCTGCACGCCCTCACCTTTAGAGGGTTACATGCCCTCTCCTTGCCTTCAGAGGACTACACGTCCTCGCCTTCAGAGGGCTACCAACCTCACCTTCAAAGGTCTGCACGCCCTCGCCTTTAGAGGACTGCACATCCTTGCATTTAGAGGACTACACGTCCTCACCTTCAGAGGATTGCACGTCCTCACCATCAGAGGACTACACGTCCTCCTCTTCAGAGGGCTACACGTCCTCGCCTTGGTAAGGCTGGGCATCCTCCACTTCAGAGAGTTGCACGCCTTCGCCTTTAGAAGGCTACGCGTCCTCACTTTCAGTGGGCTCCGTATCCACACCTTAAGAGAATTTAAGGTCCTCTGCCCTTAAATGCTTAATCGAGACTTGCGCTCCCGGTTAAGGGGCCAGTAGTTTCCTTTTATCGATTCCTGGGACACCCCCTGATATTGGAGGGCGACCAACTGTGCGAGCACAACTAGAAAAGGAGGCTATCGCGCAGCTATTATGCATACCGGGGCAAGATTTCACCCGTGCCACTGCAAAGAGATATGGATGACGTTGCTACTTAGCAATGTTCCATCCAGCGACCACAATACCGATCTCCCCCTACGGAAGTATCAATTGGTCTATGTCATCCCGACATAGGTAAGTATGCATATGGTTCAATTGATTTCTGATGCCATCCACTATTTGCAGGGATCGCGCCCACAAGACACCCCGTGGACTCAGAGAAACCCAACAAGGCCCTAGGGTTTCCAGCTCAGGTTACGGGCCTCTGTCAGTCCTACAGGGTGCCCGTGCCCCCAGCAAGGTCATGCCATCGTGACATAGGTAAGTATGCACATCGCTCAACTGATTTCTGATGTCATCTATTGTTTGTAGGGATCGCACCCATAAGACACCCAGTGGACTCGAAGAAGTCCAATAGGGTCCTGGCGTTTCCAGCTCTGATTATGGGCCTCTGTCAGTTCTACGGAGTGCCCGTCGCTGTCAACAAGGTCATCAAGCCCCTTATTAACCAAGCTTTCATCAAGAAGTACTGCGCCCCCCAGGCAGGCGCAGGGCGAGACACCACAGCAGCCTGGGGATAGCCGGCAGCGGGCAATAAACGCACCGCCGCCACCTCTAGAGTTCACCTCAGCTCATCTACAAAAGGTTAGAGCGTTGCCTACGACACGTGGCGGACCAATAGGCGACCAAGTCCAAAGCCAAAGGTAAGCAAAGTACTACCTCACAAAATATATGTATGTATGTTTAGGTAGCAAGATACCTTGGATATGCATGTATATAGCAAAAATACCTCACAAAAATATACACATATTTAGGTAGCAAAATACCTCAAAAAAAAAAAAACAAAAACAAAAACAAAAACAAACAAGAACAAAAAATATATCTTTCAGCTGAAAAGCCAACATGCTTTTGAGAAGAGATAACTTCCAACTTTTCTTTGAAAAAAAATTCACTGATCATAACCAGTTTTTGAAAGAAAATGTGTGTAATACACATGAAGGGTGAATGCTGTGAAAATTTTCCCGAACGCCCAAAATAGACTCGGATGAATGCATGAATTGATAAAAGAACATGTTTTGGAAATACTGGGTTGACTTAAATAGGAAAAATGAATCCTGAACCCTAGTATCGCGTGACCATAAAAACTTGATGCTTGAGTGTTGTTGCAACAAGCCCTTTTGCGGGCGTGCGAGGCGAGGTTTACGGGTACGCTTTCCAAAGGAGGAAAGATGCGCGGAGTCGCCACCAACGTTTATTTGTGGAAAATGCCGGAAAAACCGAAGGAAACCGGTCAAAATGAAAATTCTAAGTTCAAGAGTTATATTTACGTTTGAGGAAGGTATTAGCACATCTCACGTTTGTCTCAAAGGACAACAGCCTATTTTAGAATTGTGAAATTGTGTTATTTTACCTTTTATTTCTTTTTATTTTTTGAGGTCGACAAAAGTGGGGCTTTTGCTCCTACGTACCCTCCATCGAAGAGGAAATCAGACCTACGTAGTTCTTTCTTAAGGGTGAATCAAGTGATTCTTTTTACTTGAAAGGTGATCATTTTAAGGCGTTGGACCTTAAAAATGATCCAGTTACTTGATAAGGAAAACTGAGATGATAAACTTTCAAACCCTTTTTAGTGACTTTTTTTGTGGACGAGCTTGACTAGGCGAATTGATTTTAGCCTTAGTTTCACTTTAGTTATTAGTCAATTCAATTAAGAATGAGAAATCCCAAAGAGAAAACGTCCGACTGATTTTTCGCTTCATTTTACTAAAAGGTAGTTTTTGATTATTATATTATTATTTTACCTCTTTTTTTTATTTCCAACGTGGGTAAGGCACGATCGAACGGTCGGAATTCATTTTAACAGAAATTAACGGATATTACAAATCAAATGATCGGTGGAAATTTATTTTATTTTTTGATTAGGCGAGAAACGACTTAAATAAATGACTGAAGCACGTCAAAAGGGGGTACGGAAAGTAAATCAAAATGAGAATAAAAATACATGAAACAAAATGGGGACCACCACGGGTACATAGAATGAATTGAAAAGCTCGGTTTGAGGTACTTACCAGTTGAAGACTGAAGAAAACGAAGAACGAACGATGAATGTTGAAGAACGGTTGAAAATCTTCGCGTAATTACTCGCGGAAACGTTACGGAAACATTACGGAAGCACCTCGGCTTGGATTTTCTTCACGGAAACAATTTTCCTCAGCAATTTCGAGAGAATAAGAAGTGCCAAGAAGGCTGAACCCCTTTCCCCTTCACTCCTTCCCCTATTTATAGCAAAATAAGGGAGGAGCTTGCCACCCAGCTTGCCCAGCCGAGCAAGGTTGCTTCCTCCAGAAGCAACCGCCTTCTGGAGGAAGAAACTGGAAGGCCCAAGTGGGCCTGATTGCTATTTGCACCCCCATTTTTACTAAATGCACCCCCTTCTACTTTTTTGATAATTCTTTTTCCGTAACGTTACGAAACTTTACGAATTTCGTAACGATACTTATTTTCCTTCCGCAAGGTTATGAATCCTTACGGATTATGTATTTACTCTTTTTTAGCTTTCGAAGAAGTTACGAAAACTCACGAATTGCGCAAAAACACCTCTTTTCGAATTCCGCCACATTACGGAATTTCACGGATCGCGTAAGCCTGCTTCCTTTTGATTTCCAACACGTCTCGGGACTTCATATATTGTGCAACAAAGGATGCCAAGTATCTCAAAGCGGCCAACCAAAGGTTGCATGTCATCAAGTAATAATCCCCGGACGAAATTAGGGTATGACAGTTGCCCCTCTTTACTTACCTTTTATCGGATATAAGAGGAAAGCAAAGATAAGACACTGATTTCGTCCGTCTTACCCTTTCCGTGATTAGTCCATGACGACTCTCATCTCTACTCCTTCTTTTCTTTTCTTTTTTTTTTCTGCACAACACAAAACAAAATACAAACAACAACAAGAACAACAAACATAATATACATATACACATTTGGCAAAGGAATCAATCGGGAAAATAACAAAGATCACATTTCCCAATCAAGAGGATCCGCCCTTGATGATGAAAAACTCTGGAGAATGGAGGATTGCACTAGAGGGTCCTCACTAGTCAATCACGAGGCATAGCTCCAAACTCTTTAGGTGGAGGATGCATGAACGAAAACGCAATTCATGGGGCTCCGAAAAAAGGCGAGGATGGAGGATTGCACTAGAGGGTCCTCACTAGTCAATCATGAAGCATAGCTCGAAACTCTTAGGGTGGAGGATGCATGAACAGCGCTAGGAAATCAATTCATGAGTCTCTGAATAAGATGGAGAATGGAGAATTGGCGAACAGCGCTAGGCAATCAATTCGCGGGGCTCCAGACTCGATGGTGGAGGACGCATGAACAGCGCTAGGCAATCAATTCATGGGTCTCCGAATAAGATTGGAAAATGGAGAATTGGCGAACAGCGCTAGGCAATCAATTCGCGGGGCTCCAGACTCGATGGTGGAGGACGCATGAACAGCGCTAGGCAATCAATTCATGGGTCTCCGAATAAGATTGGAGAATGGAGAATTGGCGAACAGCGCTAAGCAATCAATTCGCGGGGCTCCAGACTCGATGGTGGAGGACACATGAACAACGCTAGGCAATCAATTTATGCGTCTCCGAATAAGATTTGTGGGTAGGACCGAACGGTCCACCGGGTTTTAACACCTATAAAGGCGAACCTGCTTTTTGCAAAGAAAAAATAAATCATTCATGAGAGCACCATATTTTTGAGAAACAATATACTCATGTCAAAAGTAATTTTCCTTGTAACCGAAAATGAGGGGCAGGATGTCAACATTTATCTTTTAAATGAACATTCAGGGGAAACATCGGGTTACGCTGAAACTGGGAATAAATCACTCATATCGTATAAAAACTCACACAGGCCAGTGTTTTACCCTAATCCCAAACCATAACTGCACCATGACTTTATTTTGCACACGATTTCCTATCGAATCAAAGATCAAACGTACGATCACGGACCAATAGAATTTTCTCGAGGATAGTGTTTTTGGAGAGGAAGCTGAGTGTTTCGGTCTTTTCCTTTTATGCGGGGCGGGATATCGCCTATCGAGAATTGTAATTCGAAAGGAAGAGACACCAAAAAATGTTTTTTCCTTTGCCGGCGGCCACTTATCTTGCCGAAAATTTATCTGGCCTGAAGATTTTCCATTCTCTTTCTTTCATTGATCAAGAAGTGTTTCTTTTCCATTTTCACTTTCTTCCGCTCTTCGGCCAGGAATCCTTCTTTCTCTTTCTTTTTATTTCTCTTTTCTTTATTTTCATCTTTTTTTATTTTCTTTCTTTCTATTTCTTCCTTTTCTTTCTTTTCACTTCTCCTTCTCCATTCCTTTGGGAAATCGGGTTTTAGCATTCTATTTGCTCTCCCTTGAGGAGATTCCGCTGTCCTTTGCTTCGGGGGAAAGGATGAGGATTCTTTTGATAGGCCAAGGTTCAAAAAAGTCTAAGGTTGTGTTTCAATGGGGTCTTTTATCGTGGGAACCCAATCTTGATATCTGGGGCAAAACAAATTTGGGTGTCAAGGTGTCGGTCTCGGGCCGAACTCCCATATTACTCCATAAGGCACGCGTGACCATGATGATTTGAAAACAACGTGCAAAATTAGTCATGGCTACAGCCAAGTGGGCACTCAAGCATCCCATTTATGGCATTGTGATACTACGGTTGGGAATTTACACAAACAGACCCAACGTTTCCAAGTTATGTTCTTTCATCAGTTCAATGAATTCATCCATTCTTATCTTGGTTATTCCGAAAAATAAACTCTTAGCGTCAGTCCCTTGCTTCCAAAAGATACGTTTGCTCTTTACGAATGATTTATACTTCTTAACTATAACATGTCGACCTTCGCGGTCTTTCTTTCTTTTTCCTTTTTGATTCATTTTTATATTCACAAAAATATACACCCATTGTTATTTGTGAGGAAAAATTTTCTTTGTATACCTACATTCTTATACATGACGAACTTTTTTTGTACACGTATTAGAACTTTTTCTCTTTATGTCACACGGTCTATATACGAACCCTATTCATGTTCAAAGAGTTTTTCATTTTTCCCAACACACACCTGTGGTTCATACAAAGGTTTCTTTATATACACTCGTTGCTCACACACACAAGAATTTCTCTACACGTATTTTTTATAAAAACCCTTCTATGCACATTTTCCTTTTTCTTTATATACGCAGACATTTTATTTACAACCCTTCTTTCTTTTCTATCATGATTTTGGTTCATTTTATTTTTAGGACGACGTTCCTAAATGAAAAATTCTACGCGATTCCGGAATTTCAACAGACACTATTGACAACAACGAAACAAGTACTAACGTAACGACTCAAACGATATGTATGTACAAAACAAAAGTCAATCAAAACGAAACAAACGTTAGTCCCTTAGTAAAACAAAAATAAAATGATATGTAACAGGAAAAATGGAAACATAACATAAAAAGAAATACGGATCTAGGGATCTCCCAATCATGTGGCTCCGCATGCCACTGGACTCTTGGGTCACGGTAACAAAAAGTGGGGTGGTCGACAAAAGCAGGGTTTTTGCTCCTACGTATCCTCAATTTGTGATGAGGAACTCAGACCTACGTAGTTCTTGATAACTGTGAGACTAAAAATAGTCTCGGTGTTTTCTTCACCAAAATGCGAACATGCTTTAGTAAAGAGACAAAACTTCCAACTGATCAGAGCAACATATGCTTTTTGGATGAAAAACAATGTGTCTATCGGGGAAGGAGAGTATGCTGATGAAATTTTCTCATAACCGTAAATGAGATTTTGGATGTTTAGCATTTCATTTCTAAATGACCATTTAGAGGAAACACTGGGTCCAACAAAGATAGGAGAAAATCACTCAAAGTGTATCAATCTCACACATGTAAGTGTTTTATCCTAATTCCGAACCATAGATATGTCATGACTTGATTTTGCAAATTATTTCCTATCAAATCAAAGATTACATGTGTGATCATGGATCAATAGGACTTATTTTGGGAATGGTTTTTAGGTGGGGAATTTGGCTTTGAGTGTTGTTGCCTTTTCCTCTTCTGTTTTTGTTTAGTGCAGGGCGAGAAAGTCGCTAGCGCACAGGATTTTGGTTGGCAATCAAAGGGAGAGGACCACTTTAGGTCATGGTTTCCTTTTTTCTTGTTTACTTGGAGACAATTCTGTATTGTTCAGATATTGTCTGGTCCAAAGACCTTTCTGCATATTTCTTCTGTTTTCTTCCGATCCTTGATCGGGAATTTTCTTTCCTCTATTTTTTTTTTTGCTTTCTCCCACTCTTTGATTGGGAATTTTTCTTTTTTTTTTTTGTTTTCCGAGGGCAAGGATTGACATTCTCACCCTGGGTCAAGGCTTATGATAAGTTGGGATTTTGGCTCAAGGCTTGTAGAACGGCTGGTCATGATATATGTCAGGGTTTGGCCAGCGGTTCGGGGATAAAGGGGATGTCCTACATTATTTCCATGATACACATGCAACAATGATGATTAGGAAATTTTATGCAAAACTAGTCATGCATGCACCCATGTGGACACTCAAGCATCAAGTTTTTATGGTCATGTGACACTAGGGCTCAGGATTCATTTTCCCTATTTAAAGTCAACCCAGTATTTCCAAAATATGTTCTTCTATCAATTTGTGCATTCATCCGAGTCTATCTTGGGTGTTCGAAAAACTTTTCACAGCATTTACCCTTCAAATGTGTACACACATTTTTTTCAAAAACTGGTTAAGATCAGTAAAATCTTTCAAAGAAAAGTTGGAAATTATCTCTTTTCACAAGCATGTTTTTTTTAGCTAGACAACTTTTTATTATTTTCTATATTATTTTTTTTCTTCCTTCTTATTCTTTTCTTGCTCACTCTCTTTTTGCTCTCTTTTTTTCCATGAGGTATTTTGCCATATACATGCGTGTCCAAGGTATCTTGCTACCTAAACATACATATATATGTTTTGTGAGATATTTTTGCTATATACATGCATATCCAAGGTATCTTGCTACCTAAACATACATATATATTTTGCGAAGTATTTTTGCTACATACATGCATATCCAAGGTATCTTTCTACCTAAACATACATATATATTTTTTTTTTGTGAGGTATGACTACCTTCCGAGCTTGTGCTTGTTTTATTTAAATTCCTAGGATCATGAGCAACTAGGTGTGTCCTGCTATGACTTGAGAAACAAAGGTGATCAGATAACAAGCAGAGATTTAAAAGGTACTAGGTTGCCTCCTAGTAGCTCTTCTTTAACGTCTTGAGTTGGACGCATGATGGCTTGTCGGTCACGAACCTAGTACTTTGCTTACCTTTGGCTTTGGACTTGGTTGCCTATTGGTCGGCCATAGGTCGTAAGCAATGCTCTAACCTTTTTGTGGATGAGCTAAGGTGAACTCTAGAGGTGATGGTGGTGCGTCTGTTGCCCGCTGCTGGCCATCCCCAGGCTGCTGTGGTGTTTCGCCCTGTGCCTGCCTGGGGACGCAGTACTTCTTGATGAAAGCTCGATTAGTAGGGGGCCTGATGACCTTGCTGGGGGCGACAGGCACTCCGTAGAACTGACAAAGGCCCGTAATTAGAGCTTGGCAACTCCAAGACCCTGTTGGACTTTTTCGGGTCCACTGGGTGTCTTGCGGGCTCGATCCCTGCAAACAATAGATGAAATCAAAAATCAGTTGAGCGATGTGCATACTTACCTATGTCATGATGACGTGACCTTGCCGGGGGGAACGGGCACCCTGTAGGACTAACAGAGGCCCGTAACCAGAGCTGGAAACCCCAGGGCCCTGTTGGACTTCTTCGGGTCCACTAGGTGTCTTGTGGGCACGATCCCTGCAAACAATAGATGACATCAGAAAGCAGTTGAACCATATGTATACTTACCTATGTCACGATGGCATGACCTAGCTGAGGGAACGGGCACCCTATAGGACTGACAGAGGCCCGTAACCAGAGCTGGAAACCCCAGGGCCCTGTTGGACTTCTTCGGGTCCACTGGGTGTCTTGTGGGCGCGATCCCTGCAAATAATAGATGACATCAGAAATCAATTGAGTCATGTGCATACTTACCTATGTCATGATGGCATGACCTCGCTGATACATCTGCAGGGGGAGATTGGCATTGTGGTCGCTGGGCAGAATGTTGCTAAATAGCAACGTTATCCACGTAAGAGTGGTCATGTTGGTGCCCATGATCCGTACTCGTCTTTTTGCAGCGGCACGGGGGAAATCTTGCCCCGGTTTGCATAGTAGATGCGTGATAGCCTCCCTCTCTGGATGTGCTCGCACAGCTGGTCGCCCTCTAATATCAGGGGGTGGCCCAGGGACTGATAAAAGGAAACTACTGGCCCTCGTAACCGGGAGCGCAAGTCTTGGTGAAGCATCTAAGGTCAAAGGACCTTATATTCTCTTAAGGTGTGGATATGGAGCACACTGAAAATGAGGACATGTAGCCCTCTAAAGGCGAGGGCGTGCAGCCCTCTGCAGGCGAGGATGTGCAGTCCTCTGATGGCGAGGACATATAGTCCTCTTAAGGTGATAGGTACTAGTACCCAAGGGTCCACCTTTATAAGAAAGCAAGAGATCGACTCATCGAGAGGGCCGGTCATCCAAAAAGATTGGACACGAGATGTAGGAAATCTATGCAGTTAACATGATTTTTAGGGATGCAGACGCATGCAACCTTTGTCGTGAAATTTGGTAATGCTGACCTCATATGAAACAATGCAATGCAATGAAAAGTTGTACAATGTTCATGACATTCTTTCCCTACTTTGTGATTTTGATTTTGATTTAATTTTTTTGGAAAACACAGATTGACTGTCCTTTTGAAAAAGGTGATAATTCATGCAACCATATCCTATCTTTTGCAAATCTTTCCGGGAACTCCCTCAGAGTGTATGTTCTATTTGATTTAGTCACTTGATCATTTTGGAGTGACGGCAATGGAGCCGTTTGACGTTTAATCAATCTATTGAAATTTCAGGGTTTGTCTCCCCCCCTTTTTTCTTGTTTAAAAACATCGACGGGTGAGAACCTTTAATCTGCCCCTATGTTTCACTTGAGGCTCATGCACGATGCCCCTCATTGCCCCAGTGTAAGGCTTTGAGGTACCAATTGTTATCTTTCGTCATGACCTTGTAGCTGGGAACCTATTGGGTGAAAACTTCTAATCTGGCCCTAGGTTCGCTTGAGGTTTTTGCATGGTGCCTTTCGTATCCCCAGTGTAAGGCTTTGAGGTACAACCGTTGTCTTTCGTCATGACCTTGTAGCTGGGAACCTATTGGGTGAAAACTTCTAATCTGCCCCTAGGTTTGCTTGAGGTTTTTGCATGGTGCCTTTCGTTGCCCCAGTGTAAGGCTTTGAGGTACAATCGTTGTCTTTCGTCATGACCTTGTAGCAAGGAACCTATTGGGTGAAAACTTCTAATCTGCCCCTAGGTTCGTTTTAGGTTTATGCATGGCACCTTTCATTGCCCCAGTGTAGGGCTTAGAGGTACCAATTGTTGTCTTGTTTTCACAACCTCGTAGTGAGGAAGAATGAAAGAAGCAGTTGATTCTTGCAAAAAGAATTTTCCAAGGACGAGAAATAGTTGAAGGATTTTTCAGTTGATGGATTAAGTCAAATGACTCCTATGTAGAAGCAAGATGTTTTGATGTCTTGATGATGCTAAAGGATCAAGTGCTTCTAAGTTTTATTCAAGACAAGAATCCAAGAAAATCAAGATATATGATCAAGTTGATCTCTAGAATCTTAAGGAAGAAGTTTCCAAATTGAAAAAACAAAAGGTTTGACCAAAGAGTTCTATCATTTCAAATTGAGATTTTCTCTCTCGTAATCGATTACCAGCAGCTGAAAATGTTTATAACAGTCACTAGAAATTTGAATTCAAAATTTATAACGTGTAATTGATTACACATGGATGGTAATTGATTACCAGCAGTTTATTGAACATTTTAATTCAAATTTTTAAAACCTGTAATCGATTACACAAGTCTTGTAATTGATTACCAGAGGGGATTTTCAGAATATAATTCTCAAGAGTCACATCTATTCAAATGGTTTATGAATGGCCATCAAAGGTCTATTTATATGTGACTTGGAAACACGAATTTAAAGAGAGTTTTCATTGCCCAAAAAGTTTTATCCTCTCAAAAGATTACGAGTTTTTCTGAATTGAAATGTCTTTATCCTTTCAAAAAGGTTCCTTGGTCAACCACTTGCATATTCAATAAGGAATTTTGATTGATCTTCATTATACAATCTATCTCTTTTTAGAGAGATTTCTTCTTCTCTTCTTCTTATTTCTGAAAAGGGATTAAGAGACCGTGGGTCTCTTGTTGTAGAGGATTCTTGAACACAAGGGAAGGGTTGTCCCTGTGTGGTTCAGACTTTGTAAAAAGAGTTTTACAAAGAGAATGGAAAATCTCAAGTGGGTTGCTTGAGGACTGGACGTAGGCACGGGAAGTGGCCGAACCAGTATAAATCAAGTTTGCATTCCTCTCTTCCCTTAAACTTCTTTTATTTATTGCTATTTATCTTTTGCTTTAAAGAAGTTTATTTTGAATTGTCTTTTGAGTAATTCATGTTAAGGGTGCATTGTTAATCCGAAAAGAGAGAGTGAAAGTTTAATTGGGGAATAGTCTTTGTATCTTAATTTAACCCCCTCCTTCTTAAGATAACCGAGGCCATTTGTCCCACACTATTCTTCATAACTCACTTCACTCTAAAAAGACAAACATTCTAGAATGATAAAATGAGGTCACATGAACGTCTTTGAAAACACAGTCAATGAAATGCTTTTTTTTCTTTTTGAACCCTTTTTTTTATATTTTGAAACTTATTTGTTTTGAACTTTACTCGTTTTTTTACGGCACCCCCACCAACATGCAAGACGAGTAATCTCTGATTGAACGGTCTTGGAAGTCCAAACTCAAAAGCACAGGTCGCTTGAGCAAATAGACCAATGGCTTGCACCCAATTCTGGTGAAAGTTGAAAATCCTGATGAGTCATTAGAGACATCTAACAACAGCTTTAAAAATTGCCCCATGTGTGGCATCTTTTGTCAATGTCAGGATTTACACGTGATTCTCCTCAAATTTCAGCCAGCCCGCATCAATTAGACCTTGCACCTTACGCTTCAGGCCCCTACAATGCTCAATGGAATGCCCCGAGGCTTCTCCATGACAAGCACACGTTGCATTCGATTCGTATTCTCGGAGAAATGGAGGTTGATGAACCTTGGTTGGGGTTATGGCTACCATTGAATATCAAGTAGATATGCGAGCAAGTCAGCATAGGACACTGGAATTGGGGTGAATTCTACAGGCTTTCTCGCTGCAAAATTCATTTCTTGGTTGGTGTTTTTGGATTGTGCTAAAGGTGATGTTCGTCATTGGAAGTGCGGTAGACAGACTTTGTGGTTGATTTAGGGATGGCCTTTGTGGATAACTGGGCGGTGGTTAAGGAGAAGGTTTGTTATTGGCTGAGTAATGACATTGTTGGGTTGGTGGGCAACTTGGTTGTATAGGAATGGCAGTCACAGCATGGGCTTCTCCCTCACTCTCACCCTCTTCGTTTGCCCTAGTTATTTTGGCATTTATCAAAGCATGATGATCAGATTTGCCTCTTTTTAGTCCCACTTTGATCCTTTCGTTGGTGAAGACCATGTCATCAAAGCTTGAAGGTGTGTAGCCCACCATCTTTTCATAGTAGAATACTGGTAATGTGTCTACTATCATTGTCATCATTTTTTTCTCCGTCATTGAGGTGCCACTTGAGCTGCCAGGTCTCTCCACCTTTGGGCGTATTCTTTCGAAAGATTCGTGCCCCCTTTTTGCACATGTTCGGTAGTTGCATCCTATTCGAAGACATTATACTGACACTGTCTAATGGAGGCAACCACTAGGTCCTTCCAAGAATGGACTCGGGAAGGTTCCAAGTTAGTGTACCAGGTAACAACTACCCCAGTAAGACTTTCTTGGAAGGAATGTATCAGCAACTCCTCATCTTTTGCGTATGCCCCCATCCTCCGATAATACATCTTTAGATGGTTCTTGGGGCAAGTAGTCCCCTTGTACTTGTCAAAGTCCAGCACCTTGAACTTGGAAGGGGTGATGATATTGGGTTCTAGGAACAACTTTTTTAGGTTAGCAAAGGCATAATCTTCACCTCCTTCAATGGCCCTGAGCCTTTCCTCTAGATGATCCAACTTTCCCATTTCTACCATAGCATGAGGGTTTTTACTTGTTGTGGAATGCAAGAGGTGTAGCTGGGGGTGATACTGAGGGCCTTCCAAAGTGTTTTCAAGGGGTATACCACCAACTGCTTGCCCTTCAGTGGCATATCCGAGCCAAGGCTCGAAGTCGGCTAGATTGTGATGGGGAATTCCATGTGTCTCCCCCACGGTTTAAGAGACATGTGCATGATCAGTTTGGGGTTGCTGGCTCTCAATGGGTATATGAGTGGAGTTATTGACATTCTTATTGGGAGTGTACGCCACATTGGGTGGCGTATAGTTGAGAGGCAAGCCATATGGCGGGAAGGCGTGCTCGTTTTGAATTTGCACATCATGGGGGCCGCCCGTACTTCCCAAATCTTTGCCTACCATATCTGAGGTTGGATGATTCATTTGGTTGATGCCGGATGGGGACGTCGGGTTCACCTTAGCAACAACGCTGGTAGCGGAAATTGCAACCGCATTGGCTTCCATTATCTTCTTCAAGCTCATCATGGCCTCCATCATTGCGGCCATTTGCTCTTTCATGGCCTCCATGTCGGCCTCCATCTACTCTTGTACCTCCTCCGCTTTACCCATTACTCTAGCACGGGTTCGGTAAGGGCACCGTAAAGCATTTTTTTTTTCTTTTTTACAACAATGATTAAGTTCCCTTTTTTATTTTATTTTTCAAGGAAAGAATGTAATGAGCAATGCAACCACTGAAAAGTATGGATGTATGCGAATGATGCATAGTTGAAGTATTGCGGATTTTTACGCAGGATATGGGGTTGAATCAATTTAGATTTTCAACATGGTCCATGACATTTTTGTCAAGGTGAAGCTGGAAGTAACAAGGATATCAACAATCTTAAACCTGTTTGGCAGTAGACGAAGCAATGATGTAACACGATCCATCTTTTGCCCCAATTTTGCAAGATGGTTACTTCCTTACTTCAACTTGACTCGATGAACCTTTTCGTAAAAGCACGAGCTTGGTTCAACCCCATAATGTTAGACAAGTGGCCTCAGATATCTTAAGAAGGGGGGGTTGAATTAAGATATTCCAAACTTTTCTCCTAATTAAAAATCTATCTTACTTTTTACTTAAGTTATGAATTCCCTTAATGACAATCTTCTTAAATATTAATTCAAATGAAGCAACTTGAATTATGAATATAAAGCAATAATAAATAAAGGAGATTAAGGGAAGAGAAAATGCAAACTCAGTTTTATACTGGTTCGGCCACACCCTTGTGCCTACGTCCAGTCCCCAAGCAACCCGCTTGAGAGTTCCACTAACTTGTAAATTCCTTTTACAAGTTCTAAACACACAAGGACAACCCTTCCTTTGTGTTTAGAGATTCTTTACAACAAGAGACTCACAGTCTCTTAATCCCTTAGAGAATGAGAAGAAGAAGAGGAACAAATCTCTCTTGAAAGAGATGGATTTTACAGATTGAGCACTCAATTAATTCCTTAATGAATTGCAATTGAATTGGCCAAGGAATTCTTTAAGAGGATAAAATGAAATTGCTTTTTGAGAGGATAAGCACTTTGTTGTTCTGAAAATCTCTAAGCAATTTCGTGTTTAAGTCACATATATATAGACCATTGGTGGTCATGAGTAAAGCCTTTGAAAAGTTGTGACTCTTGAAATTATTTTTCTGAAATTCCTGTCTGGTAATCGATTACAGTAATTGTGTAATCGATTACAGCTTTTAAAATTTGAATTAAAACGTTTACTAACTGCTGGTAATCGATTACCAATATTGTGTAATCGATTACAGCTTTTAAAATTTCGAATTCAAATTTTTATAGCTGTTATAAAATGTATTTGGCCACTGGTAATCGATTACATCCTCTGGTAATCGATTACCAGAGAGTAAAACCTTTGAAAAACACTTTTTATTTTAAATCACTTGGCCAAACCTTTGCTAATTCAATTAGGAATTCCCTTCCTAATATTCTAGTGATCATCTTGATGTTGTGCCTTGTAATCTTGAAGTATTGTCTTGAATTTTAATCTTGAAAAGCCCATTTGCATCAATTGCAACACATTATCATGATCATCATCAAAACATCAAAGCCAATTGCATCTACAATCTCCCCCTTTTTGATGATGACAATACAATACCTGAAATCAAGATTCAAGCAAGCAACAAACAATTGTTTATAGATAAAATGTGCATCCGTTTTCTCCCCCTATATTTCGGAATACATGATCACTTGATTTCTAAGTTTGTTAAGCTTTTTCTTAAGCTTTTGCTACAACCTTTTTCTCCCCCTTTGGCAACATCAAAAAGCCAAAGAACCCGGAAATCAACACAGTTATAACAATGGAGTAGCAAGATATAAGCATCAGAGTATTAAATACAATAAGCCAAACTCACAAACAAGAAATAATCAAACCAGAATCCAAATAACTGAAAATGTCAACAACCACAAAACATCCAAGACTGAAATTTAAAATCCACAAGATAAATAAGCAAAGTACTTAGCATAATAATGTAAATTCTAAGAAACTAAAAGCCAAAATACACGGCTTATAAAAGATAAATAATCAGAATCTAAAAGCTAAGAAGACGGAGGAGGTGGTGGAAGATCGAAACTCTGACGAATGTATCCGACATCCTCTTCAAGCTGTGTAAGACGAATGTCCATACCGGCAAAGCGTGAATCTAACGAGTCAAAGCGGTCACCAACATACGAACGAAGACCCCGTAATTCGGAGAGGACTTCATTCATGAGAGCGGAATCCTCACGTTGAGGAGGAGGTGAAGGAGTACGTTCATCTTGAGGAGGGAGTGCATCCTTCTTCAGCCATTGTCCATTCCGATCTTTACGATACCCAAAGGAGGTCACTGCACCAGCACCAATTGCAAAGGAACGCTTGACTTGAACAAAGGGTTCATCATCAAGCGGAATTTGAAAATGACGCAAAAACAGAGTAATCAAGTGTGGATAAGGAAGAGGTGCATTGGCCCGTAATGCCTTATGCATTCGGTACCGAACCAAATGGGCCCAGTCGATCTGACGACCGGTTAGAAAAGCCCACATAAGAATCAAATCCTCCTCAGAGGCTTGTGCTAAATTTGAAGACCGAGGAAGCAAAATTCTAACAATGATATAATGCATGATGCGATTATCAAAAGTTAATGACCCGGCCAACAATCTACCGGTCATGTCAGCTTGATCATTGCAGACCATGCGACGAGCATCATGACTCGAATAATCGAATTTCCAGTCATCAACAATGGTGCCCTCAAAAGGTGCACCTTGACTGGGTAAATGAGTCAAAGAAAAGAAAAGTGACTGATCAATGACCATAGAAGTACCATGCACCTCAGACATAATAATACCATCCTGAATTTTTAAATTGCAGTAGAAGACCTTTACAAGTTCAGGATAATATGGCAATTTAAATGACATGAAATCAACAAGACCAGAATTTTGAAACACTTGATAGCAATCAAACGTTTCATCATTAAAGAACTCTACGTCTAGGTACTTAGGGTCTAAGATTATTCTAGAAGAAAACTGAGAAAGGTACCGTAGACGTTGATCATCGGATGAAAACAGTGTTGATGATCTTGGAGATGACAAAGAAGGAGGAATAGGTGCTGTGGGTGCTCCGGATGGGCCGTGACGGCGATGGGCAGCAGCGGTGGCGGTGGAAGATGATCCCTTTCTCTTCTTTGATGGCTCTGCCATTTGATGAAGTTTTTCTGGATTTTGGTCGGTGGAAGTGAAAGAGGAGTGAAAAAGAGGAAGATTGGGCTTTACGGGACGTGATTTGGTGAAGAATCGAGTGAGAATCGAAGGTTTGAAGTTCTAGGTATGGAGGAAAACGTGGAGGAAGCTTTGGCTGCGCACGAGCTCCGATTTCGTGAGTATTTATAGAAGATGACGCATTGTAATCGATTACAGGTATTGGTAATCGATTACAGGCCCAATAAGCCTTCTGGTAATCGATTACAGGATGTTGTAATCGATTACAGGCTGCCTGTTCAAGTGTAATCGATTACATTGAGTGGTAATCGATTACCAGAGCCTATCCTAGGCTAGTTTCTAAGAGAATATCTATATTTATGCTCAAATACATCTTATATGACTAATTTTCACTACTAATACACTAAATTCAATCATTCAATTACTATATACACAAGAAATCATAAATTCTATCATAAAAACAAGAATTCAATCAAGATCAAACAAAATAATCTACAATCAAAAGGTAAAAAGTAAATCAATCAATCAATCAACTAATCAATCAACCAATCAATTCCTATTTTTCTAAATCTCTTACATCTAAGAGACCTAATTCTCTTCTAATAGAGAAAAACACTTCCTTGGGGAGAGGTTTAGTGAAAATATCAGCAAGTTGATTCTTAGTATCAACAAATTCTAATACACAATCTCCCTTTAAGACATGATCTCTAAGAAAGTGGTGTCTAATCTCTATATGTTTAGTTCTTGAATGTTGAACTGGGTTTTTGGATAGATTTATGGCACTAGTATTATCACACTTAATAGGTATGCGATCAAGAATGATGCCATAGTCAGATAATTGTTGCTTCATCCATAAAATTTGTGCACAACAACTACCGGCAGAGATATACTCCGCTTCAGCAGTAGATAAAGCAACACTGTTTTGTTTCTTACTATGCCATGAGACAAGAGCCGATCCAATAAATTGACAAGTTCCACTTGTACTTTTTCTATCAGTTTTAGACCCGGCAAAATCAGAATCAGAATATCCTATTAAGTTACATGTTGAATTCTTAGGATACCATAATCCTAAATTGATTGTTCCTAATAGATATCTCATGATTCTCTTTACTGCACTTAGATGTGATTGTTTGGGGTTGGATTGAAACCTAGCACACATGCATACACTAAACATAATATCAGGTCTACTAGCAGATAAATAAAGAAGAGATCCGATCATACCTCGATATTGTTTTATGTCTATAGACTGACCAGATTCATCTTTATCTAAGTAACAATTAGTGCTCATCGGTGTAGACATGTGTTTTGCACTATCCATCCCAAATCTTTTGATCAATTCCTTGCAGTATTTGGATTGATTGATGAATATACCTTCTTGAGTTTGCTTGATTTGTAATCCCAGAAAGTACTTTAGTTCTCCCATCATTGACATTTCAAATTCACTTTGCATATCAAGGGAAAACTCCTTGCACAATGAATCATTAGTGGATCCAAAAATTATATCATCAACATATATTTGAACCAACAAAATATCATTATGCCTTCTCTTTATGAATAATGTGGTATCCACTTTACCTCTGGAGAATTCTTTTTCAAGAAGAAAATTACTTAATCGTTCATACCATGCCCTAGGGGCTTGTTTCAAACCATAAAGAGCCTTTTGTAATTTATAAACATGGTTTGGTTTATCAGAAATTTCAAAACCAGGGGGTTGTTCAACATATACCTCTTCTTGAATTAAGCCATTTAGAAAGGCACTCTTAACATCCATTTGATAAAGTTTAAAGTTCATTATGGATGCATATGCCAAAAGCATTCTAATGGCTTCTAATCTTGCAACAGGAGCATATGTTTCTTCATAGTCTATCCCCTCTTCTTGATTATACCCTTTTGCTACTAACCTGGCTTTATTTCTAATAATTATACCATGTTCATCTAATTTATTTCTAAAAACCCATTTTGTTCCAATAACAGGATAATTTTCAGGTTTTTCTACTAATTTCCATACATTGTTTCTTTCAAATTGGTTTAGTTCTTCTTGCATGGCAATGATCCAATTATCATCTACTATGGCTTCTTTTATATTTTTAGGTTCAATCATAGATACAAAAGCCATATTATTGCATAAATCTTTAAGAGAATGTCTAGTTGTTACCCCTTTTGAGATATCACCAATAATATTGTCGAGGGGATGATCTCTTGAAGTTTTCCATTCTCTTGGGAGTGCATCATTGGATTTGCCTTCTTCTGGAGGATCTTCATTGTTTCCTTTGTCATTTCCTTTAGAATCTTGTTCATGAATGTTCATATGTTCTAAAGAATCTGCAATGTCATCTAGCATATTCTTTGTTGACAATATAGCATTAGATTCATCAAAGGTAACATGAATGGATTCCTCTATATTCATAGTTCTCTTATTATATATTCTATATGCTTTGCTTTGTAAAGAATATCCAAGAAAAATGCCTTCGTCAGATTTTGCATCAAATTTTCCTAGATTATCTTTACCATTATTAAGTACAAAGCACTTGCACCCAAAAACATGTAGATGAGAAATATTAGGTTTTCTACCGTTAAATAACTCATATGGGGTTTTCTTTAAAATAGGTCTTATCAAGGCTCTATTCATGATGAAACATGCAGTATTGACAGCTTCAGCCCAAAAATACTTTGGAAGAGAAGTATCATTTAATAAAGTTCTTGCAATTTCTTCCAATGACCTATTTTTCCTCTCAACAACTCCATTTTGTTGAGGAGTTCTTGGTGCAGAAAAATTATGTTCAATACCATGTTCATCACAAAATAATTCAAAATCTTTATTTTCAAATTCACCCCCATGATCACTTCTAATGGATGCAATCTTGAGATTTGTCTTGTTTTGTATGACTTTAGCAAGTTTCCTAAATGCATGGAATGAATCACTTTTATGTGTAATAAATAATGTCCAAGTATATCTAGAGAAATCATCAACTATAACTAAAGCATAGTAATTTCCTCCAAAACTCATGGTTCTAGATGGACCAAATAGATCCATATGCAATAACTGTAATGGTCGAGTGGTTGAAACAACATTTTTAGATTTGAATGAGACTCTTGTTTGTTTGCCCTTTTGACATGCATCGCATAATTTATCTTTTTCAAATTTCAATTTAGGCAAACCAACTACTAAATCCTTTGAAATTAATTTATTTAAGTGATCCATGTTTATGTGAGCAATTCTTTTATGCCATAACCATGGATCATCATCTTTACTAAGAAAGCAATGATTGTTTTCTTGTTTTATGCTTAAGTCTATCATGTAAACATTATTGACTCTATGTCCTACATGCTTTATATCAATGTCATGCTTATGTTCTATAAGACATTTCTGAGAATCAAATGATACTAGATAGCCTTTGTCACATAGTTGACTAACGCTAAGCAGGCTATGCTTAAGACCTTCAACAAGTAGAACATTTTCAATGGAGTTTGAAGAATTTGTACCTATTTTACCCACTCCAAGAATTCTACCTTTGTTGTTGTCACCATATGTTACATGCCCGCTTTTCTTTGGAGATATGTGTGTAAAATTTGATGCATCTCCAGTCATATGTTTTGAGCATCCGCTATCTATGTACCACTTCTTTCTCAAAGATACCTGCATAATCAAGTTTTTGACTTAGGTACCCAAATTTTATTGGGTCCTTGCATGTTAGTATTAACTGAGGATCCTTTTGGGACCCATATCATTTTAATATTACTGTAATTTTTCTTGAAGTAGCAAGTTGATATGCCATGTCCTCTTCTTCCACAGTAAAAACAAGTGATAGAATTAGAATTACATTTTTGTGTGGAAGTGGAAAAGTTTTTATGAACCTTTTGTAGTTTTTCAGATTTATACCCTAGTCCATTTTTATTAGACACATATCTTTGTTTACTTAATATAACATCTAAATTATTTCTACTATATGAAAATTTTGCAAGTGAATTTTTTAACTCTTTAATTTCTTTTACATATTTATCACAACAACTACAAGAATCTGTTATTTTCTTGTCATTTATAGTGGAGATATTAACTTTTTCATTTGTTTTAGAGATTGAAACTTCATTTCTAAGAAGATCTAATTCTTTGTTTAATTTTGAAATTTCATTTTCTAAATTTGAAATTGTTTTCTTTGATGATGAAACTAATTTTGCAAGTTTAATTGATTCTTTATGCAAATCAGCAAATGCATCTTGCAATTCATCAAAAGAAATAGATAAGTTGTTTGAAGATGTTACCTCTTCATCACTTTCGTAACTTTTTGCCATAAGGCAAAGATTTATCTCTTCATTTTCAGAATCATCAGAGGATTCCAAATCATTTTCATCCCATGTGATGTATGCTTTCTTTAGTTTCTTCTCACTATGATTTTTCTTTTCAGATTTTTCCATCTTTTTCTTGAAGATGGGACAATCAACCCTCAGATGTCCAGGTTGATTGCATTCAAAGCATTTTAGAGTAGAGGATGAATTTTCTGTCCTTCTCTTTGATTTAAAATTTGGTCGCCTCTGATTTCCTCTTACTTTAAGAAATTTGTTGAACCTTTTTACAAAGAAACTTAGATCATCATCATCATCTGCATCATTATCCTGATCACTTTCTTCTTGAATTGAGGATGATGCTTTAAGAGCAATTCCTTTCTTTTTCTTGTCATTTTCTTCATTTTGGTGCAATCTCAATAGTTCCATCTCGTGTTCCTGCAACTTACCAAATAAAGTGGCAAGAGACATGTTAGACAAATCTCTTGATTCAGAAATAGCCGTTACTTTGGGTTGCCATTCTCTACTTAAACATCTTAGCACCTTGTTTATAAGATCTTCATTTTGAAATTCTTTGCCTAAGGCTGCTAGATGATTTACTATATGTGTAAATCTCTTTTGCATACTCTGAATATTTTCATTTGTATTCATTCTAAATAATTCATACTCATGAGTTAGTGCATTTATCCTAGATCTTTTAACATCTGTAGTTCCTTCATGTGTTAATCGAAGAGTGTCCCACATTTCCTTAGCACTCTTGCAATTTGAAACTCTGAAATATTCATCCATTCCTAGGGCAGATGTTATTATGTTTTTGGCTTTTAGGTTGTATTGTACACGTTTTCTATCCTCTTCAGACCATCTATCTCTAGGTTTTTCTATGGTTATGCTTTCACTTGATGAACTACCATCTATTGAAACTCTTTCTACTGTGGTGGGTATATAAGGCCCTATTTCAATGGCTTCCCAGATATTTAGATCTATTGCCTCGATAAAAATTTGCATTCGGGTTTTCCAGTAGTGGTAACCCTCTCCATTAAAGATTGGAGGTCTATTTATAGAATTCCCTTCTGGAAACAAGGAATTTGCTGAGGCCATCTTTTTCTTGAAGCTTCTAAACTTTGTACAAGAATGAAGCTCTGATACCACTTGTTAGACAAGTGGCCTCAGATATCTTAAGAAGGGGGGGTTGAATTAAGATATTCCAAACTTTTCTCCTAATTAAAAATCTATCTTACTTTTTACTTAAGTTATGAATTCCCTTAATGACAATCTTCTTAAATATTAATTCAAATGAAGCAACTTGAATTATGAATATAAAGCAATAATAAATAAAGGAGATTAAGGGAAGAGAAAATGCAAACTCAGTTTTATACTGGTTCGGCCACACCCTTGTGCCTACGTCCAGTCCCCAAGCAACCCGCTTGAGAGTTCCACTAACTTGTAAATTCCTTTTACAAGTTCTAAACACACAAGGACAACCCTTCCTTTGTGTTTAGAGATTCTTTACAACAAGAGACTCACAGTCTCTTAATCCCTTAGAGAATGAGAAGAAGAAGAGGAACAAATCTCTCTTGAAAGAGATGGATTTTACAGATTGAGCACTCAATTAATTCCTTAATGAATTGCAATTGAATTGGCCAAGGAATTCTTTAAGAGGATAAAATGAAATTGCTTTTTGAGAGGATAAACACTTTGTTGTTCTGAAAATCTCTAAGCAATTTCGTGTTTAAGTCACATATATATAGACCATTGGTGGTCATGAGTAAAGCCTTTGAAAAGTTGTGACTCTTGAAATTATTTTTCTGAAATTCCTGTCTGGTAATCGATTACAGTAATTGTGTAATCGATTACAGCTTTTAAAATTTGAATTAAAACGTTTACTAACTGCTGGTAATCGATTACCAATATTGTGTAATCGATTACAGCTTTCAAAATTTCGAATTCAAATTTTTATAGCTGTTGTAAAACGTATTTGGCCACTGGTAATCGATTACATCCTCTGGTAATCGATTACCAGAGAGTAAAACCTTTGAAAAACACTTTTTATTTTAAATCACTTGGCCAAACCTTTGCTAATTCAATTAGGAATTCCCTTCCTAATATTCTAGTGATCATCTTGATGTTGTGCCTTGTAATCTTGAAGTATTGTCTTGAATTTTAATCTTGAAAAGCCCATTTGCATCAATTGCAACACATTATCATGATCATCATCAAAACATCAAAGCCAATTGCATCTACACATAACCCAGGGAATGGCAATTTTGATCGCCAATACTTCAACAACATTTCATAGGGATGAAAGACTCGGGAATACGCATGATATGCATGGAAAATGTAATTATGAGATTGAGATGCCCGAAGAAACACCCTTTCTTAGTTAACCATGCATTAGGTACCATGTTCAATCATTTTGTTTTTAAGTGAAATGGGTTTATGATCCCAACACGATTGGCTCATGGTACCGAATATATGCAACTAAGAATGCAGCGTGAATTTTCGCACTTTCTTTTTTGTTTTTGTCTTGCAGGGGAAAACGCAAGGGTCACGCATGAGCAAACATGAAAACAATTGGTATGCAATTTGTAGATCAAAAAGTTTGTTGATCACATATGCATGATGATGCAATGACCCATGCAAAATGGGAGGTTGGAATGTGATAACAGGAAAATGCAGGAACAATATGTTCATTATGATGCTAAAGAGATATTTATGCGATGCATGATATGAATGCATTTACGGACACGAGAGCCCTGAAAAATTATCTCTTCTTACTTGCACACTTGGGGGTGCAGTGCCCCATGTGTGTAGTTAAGAAGACGATATGGATCTTTCGACTTCCCATGACAAAAGACGAGACCCACATACAATGCATGTGTGACGGCATGATGCAGATGCGCAAAAGCGCAACAGGGGGATTTACACAACATGGCAATATCCTCAAATAATCACACAACAAAGGCGTACATGACCTTTAGGTTATATGCATGACAGTGCTTAAAATGGCACGCAGCGTGTTTGCTTCGTGCCCCTATTTTAGGGACCTATAGGATAATATCTAGGGGTCTCTAATAACTACTCCCAACGATTCATAGCTCCCACGGCTGTTTTCTAGAGGTATCATCAACCAAGATACTAATATTGTGGCGGTATGGAATACCAGCAATAACATATTATAAAGAGAGAAAGCTCTAGACGAGGTTTCACTATGATCAAGCAAGTCGAAGACCTAGCATGATCATAGATTCACCTCCACTCCTTACATTCCCATGAACCCGGGTATAGGGCCCCTTTTTTACTCAAACCCGAGGGTGCTTAGAATGCAGTGTAAAGAATGCAAAATAGACAACAGTTATTTACATTTTACACAGTTCAATAAATGCACACACAAGGTTTCATAATTCCACAATTCCTTTAGAATAGGCCTAACTCACAAAAAGGTCCCCAGTGGAGTCGCCAACTGTCGCAACAAGCCCTTCTGTGGCCATGCGAGGCGAGGTTTACGGGTGCGCTTTCCAAAGGAGGAAAGATGCACGGACTCGCCACCAACGTTTATTTGTGGAAAACATCGGAAAAACCGAAGGAAACCGGTCAAAATGAAAATTCTAAGTTCGAGAGTTATATTTACGTTTGAGGAACGTATTAGCACCTCTCACGTTTGTCTCAAAGGACAACAGCCTATTTTAGAATTGTGAAATTGTGTTATTTTACCTTTTATTTCTTTTTATTTTTTGAGGTCGACAAAAGCGGGGCTTTTGCTCCTACGTACCCTCCATCGAAGAGGAAATCAGACCTACGTAGTTCTTTCTTAAGGGTGAATCAAGTGATTCTTTTTACTTGAAAGGTGATCATTTTAAGGCGTTGGACCTTAAAAATGGTCCAGTTACTTGATAAGGAAAAATGAGATGATAAACTTTCAAACCCTTTTTAGTGACTTTTTTTGTGGACGAGCTTGACTAGGCGAATTGATTTTAGCCTTAGTTTCACTTTAGTTATTAGTCAATTCAATTAAGAATGAGAAATCCCAAAGAGAAAACGTCCGATTGATTTTTCGCTTCATTTTATTAAAAGGTATTTTTTTATTATTATATTATTATTTTACCTCTTTTTTTTATTTCCAACGTGGTTACCGAACGACCGAACGGTCGGAATTCATTTTAATAGAAATTAACGGATATTACAAATCAAATGATCGATGGAAATTTATTTTATTTTTTGATTAGGCGAGAAACGACTTAAATAAATGACTGAAGCACGTCAAAAGGGGGTACGGAAAGTAAATAAAAATGAAAATAAAAATACATGAAACAAAATGGGGACCACCACGGGTACATAGAATGAATTGAAAAGCTCGGTTTGAGGTACTTATCAGTTGAAGACTGAAGAAAACGAAGAACGAACGATGAATGTCGAAGAACGGTTGAAAATCTTCGCGTAATTACTCGTGGAAACGTTACGGAAATGTTACGGAAGCACCTCGGCTTGGATTTTCTTCACGGAAACAATTTTTCTCAGCAATTTCGAAAGAATAAGAAGTGTCAAGAAGGCTGAACCCCTTTCCCCTTCACTCCTTCCCCTATTTATAGCAAAATAGGGGAGAAGCTTGCCACCTAGCTCGCCCAGGCGAGCAAGGTTGCTTCCTCCAGAAGTAACCACCTTCTGGAGGAAGAAACTGGAAGGCCCAAGTGGGCCTGATTGCTATTTGTACCCCCCTTTTTACTAAATGCACCCCCTTCTACTTTTTTTGGTAATTCTTTTTCCGTAACGTTACGAAACTTTACGAATTTCGTAACGATACTTATTTTCCTTCCGCAAGGTTACGAATCCTTACAGATTATGTATTTACTCTTTTTTAGCTTTCGAAGAAGTTACGGAAACTCACGGATTGCGCAAAAACACCTCTTTTCGATTTCCGCCACATTACGGAATTTCACAGATCGCGTAAGCCTGCTTCCTTTTGATTTCCGACATGTCTCGGGACTTCATATATTGTGCAACAAAGGATGTCAAGTATCTCAAAGCGGCCAACCAAAGGTTGCATGTCATCAAGTAATAATCCCCGGACGAAATTAGGGTATGACAAGTGTCCACATGGGTGCATGCATGACCAGTTTTGCATGAAATTTCCTAATCATCATTATTGCATGTGTATCACGAAAATAATGTGGTACATCCCCTTTATCCCCGAACCGCTGGCCAAACCCTGACATATATCATGACCAGTCGTTCTACAAGCCTTGAGCCAAAATCCCAACTTATCATAAACCTCGATGAGCCAAAATCCCAACTTATCATAAACCTCGACCCAGGGTGAGAATGTCAATCCTTGCACTCGGAAGAAAACAAAAAAAAAAGGAAAATTCCTAATCAAAGAGTGGGAGAAAGCAAAAAAAGAAAGAAATTCCCAATCAAAGAGTGGGAGAAAGCAAAAAAAAGAAAGAAAGTTCCCGATCAAAAATCAGAAGAAAACAGAAGAAACATGCAGAAAGGTCTTTGGACCAGACAATATCTGAACAATACAGAATTGTCACCAAGTAAACGAAAAAAAGAAAGGAAACCACGACCTAAAGTGACCCTCTCCCTTTGATTGCCAACCAAAATCTTGTGCGTCGATGACTTGTTCACCTCACACTAAACAAAAACAGAAAAGGAAAAGGCCGAGAACACTCAAAGCCAAAATTCCCACAAAGAAAAATCTCAAGAAAAAGTCCTATTGATCCATGATCACGCATGTAATCTTTGATTTGATAGGAAGTGATTTGCAAAATCAAGTCATGACATATCTATGGTTCGGAATTAGGATGAAACACTTACCTGTGTGAGGTTGATACACTTTGAGTGATTTTCTTCTATTTTTGTTGGACCCAGTGTTTCCTCTAAATGGTCGTTTAGAAACGAAATGCTAACATCCAAAATCTCATTTATGGTTATGAGAAAATTTCATCGGCATACTCTCCTTCCCTGATAGACACATTGTTTTTCATCCAAAAAACATATGTTGCTCTGATCAGTTGGAAGTTTTATCTCTTTACTAGAGCATGTTCGCATTTTAGTGAAGAAAACACTGAGACTATTTTAGTCTCACAGTTATCAAGAACTACGTAGGTCTGAGTTCCTCATCACAAATTGAGGATATGTAGGAGCAAAAGCTCTGCTTTTGTCGACCACCCCACCTTTTGTTACCGTGACCCAAGAGTCCGGTGACATGCAAAGCCACATGACCGTGGGATCCCCATATTCGTATTCTTTTCATTTTTATGTTTCATCATTTATCATTTGTATGTTATCTTATTTCTATGATTTGAGGGACTAATGTTTGTTTTTGTTGTTTCGATTGTCATTTGTTTTGTGCATACATTTTGTTTGGATTGTTGCGTTAGTGCTTATTTCGTTATTGTCGATAATATTTGTTGAAATTCCGGAACCGTGTAAAGTTTCCATTTAGGAACGTCATCCTAAAATAAAACAAACAAACGTCGTGATAACGCCAAGAATAGAGAAAGAAAGAGACGTTGTGGACAAAATGTCGTATCTGTATATAAAGAAAAGAAAAGAAATTTTCGTATATAAACAATGTGTGAAAGGAAATTCTTGTATATGAGCAATGAGTGTATATAAAGGAAATTTTTATATAAAACGAGTGTATATTGAAAAGGGGAAAAGAAATCTTTGAAAAGGAATAGAGATTTTATATAGACCATGTCGGTATAGAGAGAAAGAGTTTGTCAATGTGTGTGTATATAGAGAAAAAAGTTTTTTTCATGTATAGGAACGTAGGTGCACAGAAAAAAAGCTTTTCTCATAGATAGCGATGGATGTATAGTTTTTTGCAAACATGCATAAGAAAAAATGAAACAAAAAGAAAATAGAAAGAAAGACCTCGAAGGTCGGCGTGTTATGGTCATAGGAAGAATAAATCATTCGTAGAGAGCAAACATATCTTTTGGAAACAAGAAACTGACGCTAAGAGTTTATTTTCCAAAATAACCGAGATAAGAATGGATGGATTCGTTGAACCAATGAAAGAACATAATTTGGAAACGTTGGGTCTACTTGCATAAATCCCAAGCCTTAGTATCATAATGCCATAAGCTGGATGCTTAAGTACCCACCTAGTTGTATGCATGACTAATTTTGCATGTTGTTTCCAAATCATCATTGTTACGCGCGCCTCGTGGAAATAATATGGGAGTTTAACCCGAAACCGACACCCTGACACGAATTTGTTTTGCCCCAAATATCAAAATCGGGCACGCACGATGAAAAGACCATGTTGAGACACAACCTTAAGCTACCTTGAACCTTGGCCCATGAAGAGAATCCTCATCCTTTCCCCCGAAGAAGAGGACAGCAGAATCTCCTCAAGGGAGAGTGAATAACGAATGCTAAAACCCGAATTCCCAATCAAAGATCGGATGAAAAGAAAGAAAAGAAAAGGAAAAGAAGGATTCCCAATCGAATATCGGAAGAAAGTAAAGAGGAAAAGATCGGAGGAAAACAGAATAATTCCCGATCAATAAAGGAAACCAGAAAGAGAACAGAAGATCTTCGAACCAGATAAATTTTCGGTGAGGTAAAAGACCGCCGGTAAAGGGAAAACCCATTTTGAAGTGGTTCTTCCTTTGGGATTTCCATTCAAGGTCGCTCCCGACTGGCGATGTCCCGCCCCTCATAAACAAAGAGGAAAAGACCGAAACACTACCCTCGAGAAAATCCTATTGATCCATGATCGCGCGTGTAATCTTTTGGTTCGATAGGAAATCATGTGCAAAATAAAGTCATGGTGCAACTATGGTTTGGAATTAGGGTAAAACACTTACCTGTGTGAGTTTTTTATACACCATGAGTGATTTTATTCCCAGTTTCAGTTTGACCCGACGTTTCCCCTGAATGTTCATTTAAAAGTTAAACGTTGACATCCTACCTTTCATTTTCGGTTACAAGGAAAACTATTTTGGCATATGCATATTGTTTCTCTGAAATATGGTGCTCTCGTGAATGATTTATTTTTCTTTGCTAAGGCATCTTTGCCTTTTAGGTGAAAGAACCCGGTGGACCATTCGGTCCTAAAATCAAATCTTATTTGGAGCCCCATGAATTGATTGTCATTCATGCATCCTCCACCATTGAGTCCGGAGCCCCACGAATTGATTTCATAGCACTATTCGTGCATCCTCCACCATCAAATCTTATTCAGAGCCCCATGAATTGATTGTCATTCATGCATCCTCCACCATCGAGTCCGGAGCCCCACGAATTGATTGTCTAGCGATGTTCGTGCATCCTCCACCATCAAATCTTATTTGGAGCCTCATGAATTGATTGTCATTCATGCATCCTCCACCATCGAGTCCGGAGCCCCACGAATTGATTGCCTAGCGCTGTTCGTGCATCCTCCACCATCAAATCTTATTCGGAGCCCCATGAATTGATTGTCATTCATGCATCCTCCACCATCGAGTTCGGAGCCCCACGAATTGATTGCCTAGCGTTGTTCGTGCATCCTCCACCATCAAATCTTATTCGGAGCCCCATGAATTGATTGTCATTCATGCATCCTCCACCATCGAGTCTGGAGCCCCACGAATTGATTTCCTAGCGCTGTTCGTGCATCCTCCACCATCAAATCTTATTCGGAGCCCCATGAATTGATTGTCATTCATGCATCCTCCACCATCGAGTCCGGAGCCCCACGAATTGATTGCCTAGCGCTGTTCGTGCATCCTCCACCATCAAATCTTATTCGGAGCCCCATGAATTGATTGCCATTCATGCATCCTCCACCATCGAGTCCGGAGCCCCACGAATAGATTGCCTAGCGCTGTTCGTGCATCCTCCACCATCAAATCTTATTCGGAGCCCCATGAATTGATTGCCTAGCGCTGTTCATGCATCGTCCGTTATCAAGTACGGAGCCTCCGGTGAGGGGAAAATACGGTTTTTGTTATTTTCCCAATCGGTTCCTTCACCAAACATGTGTATACGTATATATTATGTTATTTTTTGTTTGTTTGTTTTGTTTTGTGTTGTGCAGAGAAAGAAGAAGGAGAGACGGGAGTCAATTATTTCAAATCGTTTTGGGTTGGAACTATTGTGATTGAGATCAATTAAATCCCCATGATGGGCAAAGGATGGCCTTCGGGAGTCATCATAGATTAATTACGGAAAAGGGCTAAGACGGACGAAATCAGTGTTTTATCTTTACTTTCCTCCTATCTCCGATAAAAGGTAAGTAAAAAGGGGCAACTGTCATACCCTAATTTTGTCTGGGGACCAGTGTTTGATGGCATGCAACCTTCGCTTGACCGCTTCGAGGAACTTGACACCCATCATTAAGCAATCTGTGAAGTTTCGCGACATGTCGGGAGTCGAAAGGAAACATTATTGCGCAATCCGTAAAGTTTTGTAACCTTCCAGAAGTTGAAGAGGGGATGGTTGCGTAATCCGTAAATTTTCGTGATATTACAGAAAGAAAACAAGTATCGTTACGTAATTCGTGAAGTTCCATAACGTTACGGAAAAAGAATCAGCAAAAAAAGGGCAAAGGGGTGTATTTAGTAAAATGGGGGTGCAAATAGTAATTTTCAAATATGGGCCCTTCTAGGTGTTTTTGGGCATTTCCTTGCTTAAGGTGAAAGCAACCTAGCTCGCCTGGGCGAGCTAGGTGGCAACCACCTCCCCCGTTTTGTTAAAAAATGGGCTTCCGAGACACCCGTAATGCTTCCGTAAAATTCCTATAACCCTAAATAAGCATATTTCACTTAATATGGGTGAGAAGGAAGGGAAAAAAGAAGAAAATAAAGTCCTATAGGCTTCCATAAAGCTTTCGTAAATTACGAAAGAAAGGGTGAACTTATTAAAATGGGAGGTGCAAATAGCAATTTTCAAATTTTGATTTGGGCATTCCAGACTATTTTTCGAAGCTGGATTGCTTCTGAAGGAAGCAACCCAGCTCGCCTGGGCAAGCTAGGCGGCAACCTCCTCCCCCTTTGTCCTATAAAAAGGCAAAAGGGGACTGTTCTAAGGGTCCCTGATTCCCCTGACTATGCATTTCAACTGTTTTAGGTGAAAAAAATTGTTTCCGTGAAGAAAATCCAAGCCGAGGTGCTTCTGTAACGCTTCCGAGACGTTTCCGTAAGCAAATCCGTGAAGGTTTTCCTCCGTTCTTCATCCGTTCTTCGTTCTTCAACAGGTAAGTTTCCAAATCCAAGACTTTTAATTCATTTCTTGTGTTAGTGCTTAGCACTACTGAGTTTAAAAAGGTTGGCTAAGATTTTGTTAAAACATAAGCACTTAGACAATGAAGGAAAGCTGGAGTTGCTGCACATGATGTCCAACGTTATGTCAAGGAATAAGATCGGGCTGCATAATGCACAAGGCAAGATAAAGTGTCAAGTGATGAATTGAAGTTGAAGGATCCACGATGTCGGATACAATGTCCTGACATCCTGCTCGAGAATACTGGAAGTGCTGTACAATGCAAGATAAAAGTCAAGTGAAGCATTGAAGCTGCAGGATCCAAGATGTCGGATACGATGTCCTGACATCTGGCCCGATAATACTGGACATATAAATCTGTTATATCTTTAACAGATTATTGTGCAGTTAGCAAGAGATTAGAAGATCTATCTTTAGGAACGAATTAAAAGATCATTAAAGTTCGAATTTCAAAGTAGAAGAGTTCGTTCAGGGATTAAAGATTAAAGATTAAAGATTCAAACTAAAAGATCAAAAGTTATCTTTTAGTTCTTTAACTGCAGATTTTTCAGAAGAAGATAGATCTCCTCCAGCATCAAGAACTTGCAGCCCAGAATCGTACACGGCTATATAATCATGGAGGCTGCACGAGTTCTGTACCAAGTCCGGGGATTGAAAGAGTTATTTTGTGTGTTTTGGGACTTGAGTGTTTTTGTGAGCCACCTTGATGGTATACTAACATCAAGTGTTGGACCTGAGTGTGTAGAGTTGATCTCTTGTGTGTAGAGTTGATCTCTATTGTGTAGGGTTGATCCCTTTTGTACAGAGTTGATCTCTGGAGTGTCTTTGAATTAATTGTAAACACGGGAGTGTGAGTGAGAGGGAGTGAGCAGAGGTTCTCATATCTAAGATTGGGTCTTAGGTAGAGATCGCACGGGTAGTGGTTAGGTGAGAAGGTTGTAAACAGGGGTTGTTAGACCTTGAACTAACACTATTGAGAGTGGATTTCCTCCCTGGCTTGGTAGCCCCCAGATGTAGGTGAGGTGCACCGAACTGGGTTAACAATTCTCTTGTGTTATTTACTTGTTTAATCTGTTCATACGGACACATACAATCTGCATGTTCTGAAGCGTGATGTCGTGACATCCTGTACGACATCTGTCCCCTGGTATCAGAATTTCATCTTGTTTTTTTGGCTTTCATCTTTATTTCGTTCAATTTCATTTTCTTTTTCTTCCGTTTTTAACGAGCTTTAACCGATCTTTTAAGCCGTTTTCTCACCTAATAAAGGATAAAATGAATTTCAACTGATCATTTGCGTTGTAATCTCGTTTAATCACTGTTAAAACAAAATCTAACCGATCGTTCACGTTGTAACCTCGGTTAAACCAAAAAAGGCAAAATAATAATAAAATAATCAAAATATCTTTAAATAAAATAATCAAAAAAACTCGATCGGACATTTTTCTTTGGAAGTTTCCTTGAATGAATTGACTAATAATCAAAGTGAAACTAAGGCTAAAATCAACTCACAAATCAAGCTTTGTCCGTAAAAATCACTGAAAATCGCTTTAGGGTCCAACGCCTTAAACGGTCCTCTTTGCTTTTATTGGTTAACATGGACCGTTCAAAAGCATAAAATCAACATGTAACTTTACCGCATTTGCGAGAACTACGTAGGTCTGATTTCCTCTTCGATGGAGGATACGTAGGAGCAAAAGCCCCGCTTTTGTCGACCTTGTGAGATGGTTAGAGGTCCAATGCCTTAGCTTTCTCACCAAGTAAAATGGATTATTTTAAGGTCCAACGCCTTAAATGACCCCCTTCCAAGTAAAAAGAATCACTTGATTCGCCCCTTTTGAAAGAACTACGTAGGTCAGATTTCCTTATCACAATTGAGGAATACGTAGGAGCAAGGGAAACACCCTTGTCGACCACAAAAAGATAAAAAATACAAAAAGGCATAAAAAGACATAAAAACGTAAAAAGGAAAATAAAACAAATTGAAGTCATCTATGCACACTTATTAAAGGTTGTCGTCCCTTGTGATGGACGCGTTGGGTGCTAATACCTTCCGCATGCGTAAATACAACTCCCGAACCTTTCACACTTAAAGTTCGTAGACCACATCCTTTTCCAGTTTTTCCGACGTTTTCCTCAAATAAACGTTGGTGGCGACTCAGCGCAATTTCCTCCCATGGAAGACGCACCCGTGAGCCCTCGCGTCGCTCTCCCGCCGAAGGGTAGGTTGCGACACATGTACACCACACACACCCCCCCCCCACACACACACACACACATATATATATATATATGTTACCCAATTTTATATACTAGTAAACCTTGCCACCAATTTTAAGTACCCACAAAGTTATACAAAAAAAATTGATCGATACTTGGAGCCTTGCAACCCCCCACAAGATCACCACCCTGTGACATCCAAAAAAACCCATAACACACAACAACAATCATATCCAACATCAGTGATTATAAGACCAAAGGATTGTGTTTCAATATGTATGAAAAGAACAAAAGGAAACTAAACAAATAGAAAGGATAAACTCAAGTGACTAAGTTGTCCTAGTTGCAAATGATGTGGAACCAAGTATAGATGAGCGTGGGATCCCAGTGCTGGAGGATGTTGTCCATGTCCAAGAGGATCCATTTTGACGCATTGATGCATAAAATATGTAAGACTTATACAAGGTCAAGTGTACCTTACGCAATAGTAATCATGGACTCGAAAGCCCAGATATCAAACCTGAAGAACCAGTTGTATTCCCAATTAGTCAAGTTTATTAAACTAACAATGAAGGTGATTAAAAAGAGGATTTAAATATTTTTATGGATTTTGGTTTTTAGAAGAAAACAAATTAACAAATGCAAAGAGAGTTTTTGAGTGATGATAAGAATGTCCATGGGTTATAACTTAGTAGTACTAATTTCCCCCAACCTAGTCCTAATGAAATTCCTTCCCTAGTTAATTACCAATTCCCAAAATCAACTAAAGTTTATGATCAAGGTCAGAAGATGCTCTTTGCCTTAAATCAATACCCGAATGATCATGAATCTATCAATTTAAGTCAAATGATAAAATCAATTTTATGGGTGATTAATTAAAGATTAACTATTCTATTGGAGATTATCTAAATAGTTTAATTATATAATTTGGTGCAAAACATTCTCTACCTAGATCTACCAATTACATGTAGATGATCACTACTATGCAATTGATTAAGTATCAGAATGACCGGTTTCAAATAAATAGTAAAAATAAGGAAAATAATTAATTAACATAAAACAATGAGAAATTCCATTAAGAATAAAGATAGAATTACATTTTAACAATTACACCATAATCCCCATACTAGGGGGGCTAACCACTCATGATCAAAGCAAAACTAGCAATCCTATATGTAACACCCCATTTTTCGTCAATAAATTAAAAAGGTTTTTTATTTAAAATAAATAGTTTTAAAAATGATGAGATTTTTGTAATTAAATAAATAAGGATAAATAACTTTATTAATTAAAATAATGGTTTGAAGAAAAATGAAAAGGATATTTTATTTATTCATTTGATAGCAAATAAAATAGTTTTGTTTATAAAATAATAAAAATAATGAAAAATAGAGTAAATATTAGGTTGAGAGTACCCAACTATAAATAGAGACATGTTAGGTCCATTTTGAGACTAACGATAGTCTCTATGCTTCCTCTTCCTCTCAATTTCGTTCTTCCTTCTCCCCCTCCCAAAACCCTCTCTTTTTCCCGCATTACTCAAACCTATCTTAGTAAAACAACTATCCCAGACTTTTTAACCATTAGATCATCGTGAAATTTGAACAAGAGGTTCGTAACTTATTTCCACACAGACCCATCGTTGGGATTTTTAAGATAATTTCTATGGTAGAAGAAATATCCCTCACACTGAGCTTTTCCTTTTCTTGCAGACACCCAAAATTTTTCTGAGTAAAACTATGATCCTAGAATTGTCAACCGTTGGATCGTCATGAAATTTTTACATAAGTTTAGGAATACATTTTCGCACATTCGCACCATTGGGATTTGCAAAATAATGTTTTTGAAGATAAAATTTAGTCTCACACTTTGACAGTAAAATGAAGGCTATAATCTCTTCTTCTCTCTAGCGCTTGGAAACCCTAAACAGAGGAAAAGGTTGAGGAATCTTAGGAAACTGCTAGATACGCCGCTATCACTACTGGACTACACATGTGAGCTTGCTTAGAGGTAAGGGATGAGTTATTCACAATTAGGGAGTAGTGAGAACATGTGTAGGGATCTTTAGAGTATCAATTGGAATGAGTTTTTGCGGTGTTTCTGCAAATTTTGATTCTATCTTTACAATTATAACTGTGAATTATACATGTTTGACAGACCAATTGATGTCCCAATGAGAATTTGTCATGAAATTGATGTGTTTTTGTGTTGAGTATGAATCCTAAAAATTGAGTTTTTTTATTCACGTGAATTGTACTCTAAAATAATATTCTCATTAATTATTTATTTTATACAAATTATTGTCTTTATTTTTGTATTTTCCCACGATGATGATCAACATGTTATATATATATATATATATATATATATATATATATATATATATATATATTATATATATATATTTTTTTTATGTATATTATAATAATAAAATAATAAAAATTAAAGAAAGTTGTAAAGTTAATGCCTAGTAATTAATATTTCTTTTGATGTAATTTTAAATTTAATTGTTGCAGAAACTCTTTTTGATTGAAAATAATGTAGCTTGTAGCTTGATTTAGAGAGTGTGTGTGTGTGTGTGTGTGTGTGTGTGTGTGTGTGTGTGTTGTGTGTGTGTGTGTGTGTGTGTGTGTGTGTGTGTGTGTGTGTGTGTTGTGTGTGTGTGTGTGTGTGTGCCTAGTGAGGAACCAAAAGTGTTAAATTGTAGCGCAATGTGTTAAACGTGTTTGAAACACGAGTGTGAGGTTGTAGCGCAATGTGTTAAACGTGTTTGAAACACGAGTGTGAGGTCGTGGATATTGTATAATTCATGAGCAGTGTCTGTATGCAAAAATTGTTTTAGGGGTTGGACCTTGATGTAGCTCCATGTGGAGCTTGTAGGCCTTAGATCTTCTTCATCAATGGAGTCCTTTGCTTCTTGAAGATCATGGTAGCGGAATGGAGAAGGAAGAAAGATGATTGGAGATGCCACTTCAAGGAGAAGATGAGTCAAGAAGAAGCTCACCATCATAGGAAGTCATGGATAAGAGCTTGAAGGTAGGAGAAGATGAGTGGAGGGAGAGGGAGAAAAGGGGCACGAAATTTTATGCCTCAAAAGAGGTCTGAACTTTGAAGTGTAATTCTCAAATGATCAAAGTTGAAAAAATGCACACACGTGGCATCTATTTATAGCCTAAGTGTCACACAAAATTGGAGGAAAATCTGAATTTCTATTCAAATTTCACTTGAATTTGAAATTGAATTTGTGGAGCCAAATTGTGGAGCCAAAATTTCAC
Organism: Glycine max; assembly: GCF_000004515.6. Classification (NCBI taxonomy): domain Eukaryota; kingdom Viridiplantae; phylum Streptophyta; class Magnoliopsida; order Fabales; family Fabaceae; genus Glycine; species Glycine max. Next base: position 32,730,619 of record NC_016088.4, on the reverse strand, counting down.
TAATTATGATTTTACTTAGTGAGAGTGACCTGACATATCCATTGTGTGGTGTGTCTTGTTATGTACTCCTAAGCGCCCAGTGTGGTTTTTCACTGACATGGTACCACATTGCATATAGGCTTGAGTCTTAGTATAATTGTTGCATAACGTTTTAATTGTTTATTATGAAATTGATGAGTGTTATTACGTCTTGACCGAGTGTGTGATTCATGTGTAATGTGATTGTGATTGAAAAATGAATTTTAAATGATAAAGTGGTGAAGTAACGTGGATTGTATTAAGTTGAGTTATGTTATAAATACTTCATAATTTATTTTGATTGTCTTTGTTTATTTGTATTTTTTTAGAAATGTGATAACTCACTCCTTGTGCTATTTGTGTTTGGATCTGTGATGATCTCGAACCTTGTGTTCGTGGAGCAGATGACTAGGTGATGACTTTAAAGAACCTCGTGCTAGAGACGTGGGACACAATGCTCTGATAGGATGTGACATTGGGATGAGTTTTTATTTTAATTGCATGATGTTATTTTATTTTATTTTACCTCACTGATTTAACAAAATTTCTTTTGTAAACTTTGACGGCCTTATTCTGAGTCGAGATGATTTTATTATTTATTTGGACACATTCTATTATGATGTTAGAAAAGTAAATGTGAGTCTTTTACCCTTTTGAAATGTTTTTATTTAAATGTATTTTAAAAACTATTAATTAATTTTGTATTCTTATTCCTTTTAATATTAGTACATATATGTGTGGGGTAGAGGGTGTCACACTATATGAGATAAACATAGAGATATCAATAGGTAGAAGTGGTGATCATGATTTGTCCTAACAGTGTTGTCAACGCTTCATAGCTCTCAAAAACCCTCAAATTCGTCAAAAGATAAAAGTGAACAAAAGATTTTTTTCTTTTTTTTACAAAGTCTAGTATTTATAACTTCCTAACGATATCAGTCTGAAAAGATGCACTATGGCTGTGGTGAAATCTACCACGACTGTGGTCAGAAGTGATGTTGAAGCTTTGGAGCATTGTGGATTGACTACGGTCCTCATGATTGACCATAACCCTCATGAATTTATCACAACTATGTGTGAATTTACCACGACCATTTTCAGATTGTTAACGATGTTTAGAGGGCTATTATCATTTTATTGTGGTCGTGTTGTTTACCATGGTCGTGGTAAGTGTACCACAATCGTGATCAAGTGCAGAGTCTTCAAATCTTCATAAAATCATGCAATATCCAACTCTTTCATTTAATTGAGTGGCTATACTTTTCCAATACAAAACTAGTGTCCAAATGTGAGTTCTGCCATGAAAATGCATGCAAAATGGCACAAAAATTCACAAAAAATATCACTCAGAAAGTGGTTTATCATGTGTCGCCTTTCGAATTTAAGGCCCTGCAGTGGGTGAAGGTTAGGGTCATAGAAATAGAAAGGAGGAACTGCAAAGAAGGCTAAGTTGCTACTGCCATCACTTATGGGAGGTCTCTGATTGGAGGCCTTGTATGCAAAATTCACCACTTGGAGGTATTGTCAATGGAGGAAACAAAGATTTGCAACATGGATTAGAGCGTGTGAAAGAGAAAAGTTTTTTTCTTTTTTTTAAATTAGATAAAAATACAAGTTTATCCTTTGTTTTGGGCTGATGTTAAATAAAGAGATCATGGTTTTTTAGTCAAGTAAAAAGGTGTTGAGTGCTAACATAGACATTCTATTTTTCAAGTGGGTCTATCTTAGTGGCCCCTTATATAATTTGCTTAAAAATAAATATTAAACATACATTTGTTGCTTAACCACCATAATAAATAAAAACATGATTGTTTAATAAGTATTACTGACCTAGCTAATGTTATATAATTTTTATTAAAATAGTAACTTGAAACATTACAATAGTTAGTGTCAAATAAATAAATGTCTCTAAAAGTTTTAATAAAAAAAAAAAAAACCCAGCAAAAGTAGTACAAGATATGTGTGTATTTGCATGGGGCACTTGAAACATTACAATAGTTAGTGTCTCTAAATTTTATTAAAATAGTAACTTGAAACATTACAATAGTTAGTGTCAAATAAATAAATGTCTCTAAAAGTTTTAATACAAAAAAAAAAAAAAACCCAGCAAAAGTAGTCCAAGATATGTGTGTATTTGCATGGGGCACTTGTTTTCATGCATATTTTAAATACACATGTTTATGAACTTAAATTTTTATATTGAAGACAAATATAATTAGTAGTTTAAGTTCCCGATAAATGCATAAAAGAGTCATTCAAGTAAATAAAATATATTTATTTATAATCTCAAAGATACTTCTTATTTCATTTAAAATTTTTATTAAATCATATGAGGAATTTATGCTAAAAAATATAATTTATAAACAATGCTTCAAATAGGTTAATGTCTAAGATTTAATTATATAAAATACACATTTTTTAAATCAAATATTACTTAGCAATATGTTGATTTAAGTGAAATTGAGATGAAATCCCTTAAATAAGGCCTTAGTACGAGTTTTGTGGTTGAAAGAGATCCTACAAAAGTCAATGGAGAGCGATAAATTATTATTTTATTCAATAATAGACAATTTATATTTCATTAATAAGTACTTGTGTAAAATGAGTTGTGATAAATTTTTAGTATTATTTTGGTCCAGTGAGAAGAAAATGCATTAAGTTAAAAAGAATAATATTTTTGTCTAAATATTTCAATCAATTTTTCATGAAGGATTTATAACTGTATTATATGTCGTAAGCATGATAAAGATAGTGTCGTCTATAATGGTTAATAGATGTGGACTTTACTATGAAAAAACTTCTATACTTAATCAAAGATATAATTGATGAAGTAATTTAAAATATTTTTTTTGTAATAAACATATTTAATAAATTAATTTTATTATATTTCTTATATATAAATTTAACATTATAAATTAGAATGAATCAACAAAATTTTAGCATATGAAGTTATTAAATATAGATTCAAAATATTAAATATTATTTTTTAGTAAATATATTAACTAATTATATTTTTAAAAAAAAATAGTCTATAAAATTCAGGTTCATAAAAAAATATTATTCAAAAGAATATTTATTTATGAAGTTATTTAAGATTATTCTATACAATTTCTAAGTAGAATAAGATTTTAGAGAATATATATATATATATATATATAAAAGAATATTGTTGAGTCTTGGTTATGTATTTGTGTTAAATATTCAAAGAAAATTAATTTGTCACTTATAATAATCATATTTGACTCGAGCATGATTATGGTCTTTATAATAAAAAAAACTAAAAGTAACTTAATTTATGATATTATAATGAAGTAATTTAAAACTATTTTTTAATAAAAAATATATTGAATAAATTTATTATAATATATTTAACATATATTTATATAAAAAATTAACATTATTATAAAAATATTAATCAATAAAACTTTTGTATCTAAATTTATTAAACGTAGAGTCAAAATATTATTTTATAATAAATATATTACTAATTATATTTACATTTTTTTTAGTATAAATAGGCTTAACCTCAAAATAATAATGAGTTTGTTTAAGCTTATTTTTTAAAATAAGTTGTTTTCTAGTTTTCTAATGTTTGTTCTGTAAACTGTTTTTACTCAAAATTAACAGTTTTTCACTTAAAAAAATAAATCTTATTTACTTCTAAAAAAATACTTATATTAAAAATTACTTTTTTAAAAGTTTAAAAAAATTCACCCTAAATATTATTCAAGAAAATATTTATTAATAAAATTATTGAAAATTATTTTATATTATTTCTAAGTAAAATAAAGATTTTCTAGGATTTAAAAAATTGTTTTGGTAAAAGAAATGTTGAGTCTTCAGTATATAATTGTATTAAATACCTAGATAAATATATTTGTTGTTCATAATTATCCTACTTAGTCGAGCAAGATTGTCTTCCATTAATATTATTATATAAATATTAATCGACCAAAATTTTCCCATATTAAGATATTAAGCATAGAGTTAAAATATTATTTTATAACAAATATTTTAAATAACTACATTTATTATATTTATTTAATTAGAGTCAAAATATTAATTTATAATAAATATACTAACTTGCTTTAATTAAATTTTAGTATAAAAATTTCAAATTCATAATATAAATATTAGTTAACAGAATATTTATTTATGAAATTACTTTACACAAAAGTAAAAATAAATTTATAGGATTTAAAAGTAAAAAAGAAATTATTGAGTCTTAGATATAAAGTTGTGTTAAATCCTAAAAAGAATATATTTGTCGCTCATAATGATCCTACATGATAAACTCAATCAATTGAATTAAACTCCCTTAAAAATTCAAGTTTAGTTTAAAAATTTCAACTTCATAATATAAATATTATTCAATAAAGTATTTAATTATGAAATTATTTAAAATTATTTTACATGGTTTTGAAGTAAAAATGACTTTATAGGATTTAAAATATTATTTGGAGAAAGATATTTGTCATCCATGATAATTGTACTTAATTTTAGCAAGATATTATAAATGATACTTCTCATATTGTCATATAAAAAATTAAAACCAACTCAATTTAGTATGATATTATTGGTGAAGTAATTGAAAATTATTTTGTATTAAAAGTATACTTAATAATTTAATTTTACTCTTTTATTATATATTTATGTATAAAAATTTAGCATTATTGTATAACAATTAATCAAAAAATTGTTTATATGTGAAGTTATTAAACATAAAGTTAAAATTTTAAATAAATTTTTAACTCAAAAATTTCAGCATCATAATATAAATATTTATATTTATAATATTATAAATAAATAAATTTCTGTATAATTTAATATAAATAACTAAAATGAATATTAAATTCAGTAAATTGTAATGTAATTATTACACAAATAATCGTATAAGTTTCAATATGAAGAAAAAAATGTAAAAAAATAGGAGAAAAAGAAATATATAAAATGAAATGTGTTAAAAGAAAGGAGAAAAAGTATAAAAATATGAAGTGAAAAAGGAAAGGAAAAAAAGTATAAAAAAAAAATACATGTTAAAAGAAAAAACTGAAAAAGAAGAAAGAAAAAATTGAGTAAGATAAATAATAAAAGAGAATTTATTTTCTTATAGGTAATAGATATAATATAGAATAGAAAAATGAAAAGCAAAATAATAAAAAAAAAATGGAAAGGGAGGAGAGAGAGAGAGATGACAACGTAAGAGCAAGAGAGATGAAAAAGAAAAAAAAAAGTGAAAAAGGCAGTATGAGGGGAGAACCGAAGACGAAATAATTGAGAAGGAAGAAGGGGAACATGTTTTCTAAGTGTGACACGTGGTACAGTTGAAGACTTGAAGTTGGTAAGAAGTAGAAGTAGTAAGTAGATTTGTTGGGGACCACGGCTAACGTGCGTACCCCTTAATTGGTATGCACGGTGTGAGAAGGATTGAGACCGTTAGATGTGCATCCTTGATAATCAATGGTTAAAATAATTAAGGGTCTATCCAAGAGATACCACACAGAAATAAGATTTCATTTCTTTGTTTTCTATTACCTCTTTCCAAAATTATCCATCCCTTCTTCCCCCTCCCTCTCCATCCCTTCATCTTCATTCTCTTACACACTCTAATAAATAAATAAAAACATCATTCATGAACCGAATCGATTTTTTATGAATCCCAACCATGAATCCTAGATCAACAAAATGTCTTAGAAAATTGTCCACCTTAGTTTATTATTATGATACAACAATGATGAACATGCAACAAAGAATTGTTTTTTTTACAGAGAACAAAAATAATACGATCAATGTTTCTCATTGATCTGAACATGTTTCATGCAAGATAATTTTTTAGAGGGCGAAAAATTACAAAGAACAAAATAAAAATAAAATAACCGCAACACCACCACGATCACGACCAAGTGAAAACCACCATGAATCCATTGTGAATCCAAATTTAAACGCACAACACTTGAGAAAACGTAGATTTGATCATCCACTTGCCATTCGCGAATGCAATGACAACAAAACCTTTTGGGGTGGCTTGAAAGCTTGGCGCGCCGAAGTAGCTGGTTTGACGCCGCGCTCGGGAATCTGTCGTAGTTACCTTCGTTTACCGATACCATTGATATGGTCTTCTTCCACGAATGTCACCGATGCTCTTAGGTGCAACCAGATTGTAACAGTGATACCACAAGCAACAAGAAAATGAAATGGAAACAGGAGTTGTATTGATTAAAGGAAAATTCTCAACGTGAATTGCAAAAGTATAATGCCAGAAATTGTAGAAAGGAATAACAGAGAAAAGTAACAGGAACCCCAAAAGAAGAAAGAAATGATATCACATAATAACCGCCCCCCCCCCCCCCCCCCTCTCTCACGTTTTGCTTCTTAAACTACTTTCGGGACCACTCAAAATCAGCCAGCCTTGAGTTAGTTATTATGGCCCTCATGCTACACCTCTCTCCTTCCTCATTTGCCACGTGTCTTCTTGCTTTGGTCCCACCTTCCTTCTTCATTTCCCTCTAAGGTTGTACTTGTTACATTACCTTCCCCTTTAAAAGAAACCTTGTCCTCAAGGTCGAAGTCAGGAAAAGCAAGTTTAATTGATGAAGTATCTTCCTATGTAGCTTGATCATCTTCAAGACCTTCCCACTTAATTAGTTGTTGTTGCACTTGTTGGTGGTTCCTGAGAATGACCCTTGATTGTAAGACCATTTCTGGTTGCAAAATAGGTTGCATTTCAAAATTTGTGATAGGTAATGGCACATAAGGTTGAGCATGATCTCCTTTACATAATTTCAACTAAGAGCAATGAAAAATCGGATGGATTCTAGCAGACAGAGGTAAGAGAAGTTTGCAGGCTACTCCCCCAATTTTCTCAATCACAGGAAATGGCCCAAAGTACCTCAGTGTAAGTTTCTGATTTTTTCTCAAGGACACTGAATGCTGCCTATAGGGTTGAAGTTTCACCAATACCATGTCACCAATTGCCAACTGAAAAGGCTTTCTTCTTGCATCAGCATATTTCTTCATATGTTGTTGTGCTTTCTGTAAATTCACCTTCAATCTACTGATTGCAGCATCTCTTTGCATTAGTTGTTCTTGAACACTGGGAGGGTCTTGATTGTTGAATGTGTACTTGATTAAAGGAAGTGGCTCGCGACCATAAACTACTTTGAAAGGAGTTATATCAGTGTTGTGATGAAAGGAAGAATTGTACCAAAATTCTGCCCAAGGCAACAATTTATACCACTCCTCAGGATTCTCAAAGGTAAAGCACCTTAAATACATCTCAATGCATTTGTTCAAAGCCTCGGACATCCCATCTGTTTGCGGATGGTATGCAGTGCTTAATTTCAAAGTAGTGCCACACAACTTAAACAAGTGTTGCCAAAAATGACTAGTAAACACCTTATCTCGATCATAGACAATTGTCCTTGGAAATCCATGCAGCTTTACTATAGTTTTCATGAACAACTCAACAACTTGTTTGCTATTAAAGTCAGACTTCAAACTAGCCAAATGAGCATACTTGGAAAGTCTATCAATGACTACTATAATGACCGTATGTCCATTGGAAGAAAGAAGGCTAGTGATGAAATCCATAGCTACATCTTCCCAGATTTGGTCTGGAATTGGTAGTGGTTCAAGCAAGCCTGATGGTAATGTTGTATCATGTTTAGCCTGTTGACAAATGTGACAACTCTAAACAAACTCCTTGATGTCTTACTGCATACCATGCCAATAAAATTGAGAAGCAATTCTCTGCAGTGTTCTGGTAAATCCGGAGTGTCCTCCTAACAATGTACTATGAAACTCATACAAAATTTTCTTTACCATTTCATGGCCTCGTGTAAACACCAGACGACCTTTCCAATACAACAACTTATCAGAAACTGAATAACTCAAATTTGGAGGCTTGTTCTGCAAATAAAGTTGCATAATTAGACTTAATTGTTTGTCATGTGCAAGGGCTTCCCTCAATTATGGAATCAGCTACAACTTAAGTTGAGATATAGCCATCATAAAGGATCTAGAAAGAGAATCAGCAGCTACATTCTCTTTTCCTGACTTATACTCAATGGTGAAATCATAACCAATCAACGTATGCAACCAGTTTTGCTGCTCGGGTGTGTGAACAACTTGATCAGTGAGTGACTTGAGGCTCTTCTGATCCGTCTTGATGACAAATTTGTGACCAAGCAAATAATGCCTGAATTTTGCTATTGCTTTAGTAATAGCAAAGAATTCCCTTGCATAAGCTGATTGTTTTTGCATTCTAACATTCAGCTTTTTTGAAAAGTAAGCAATAGGGTGTTGCATTTGACTTAGTACAACACCTACACCTATTCCAGATGCATCTGTTTCCAAGGTAAAAGGCTTCGAAAAGTATGGTAGGCTAAAACTGGTGCTTGTGTGATAACATTTTTGAGCTTGTTGAAAGCTTCATCTGCATCTACTCCCCACAGGAATTTATCTTTCTTAAGAAAATTAGTCAAAGGTGTTGTAATTAGTGCATAAGGTTTGATAAATTTTTTGTAATATCCAGTGAGCCCGAGAAAGCCTTTTAATTGTTTAATGTTAACAGGTGTTGGCCAATCCAAAACTTCCTGTACTTTGTCTTTATCCATTGACACACCTTGGCCTGAAACAATATGTCCTAGGTAATCCACTTTTGGCAACTTGAATGAACATTTGGATAGTTTGGCATATAACTGGTGCTTCTGCTGCAAATGAAGGACTAGTTCCAAATGTAAAAGATGCTCTTTCTAGGTAGAACTGTATACTAATATATCATCAAAGAAAACCAGGACAAATTTTCTAAGGAAGTTTTTGAAAACATCATTCATGAGGCTTTGGAAGGTAGCAGGGGCATTGGTAAGCCCAAATGGCATGACTAACCATTCATAGTGCCATTGATGAGTTCTAAAAGCAGTTTTGTGTCTATCCTCAGCAGCCGCAAGAATTTGGTGATAACCTGATCTCAGGTCAAGTTTGGAAAAATAATTAGAGCCATATAACTCATCAATGAGTTCATCAACAGTTAGGATTGGGAAGTTGTCCTTAATTATTATCGCATTCAAGGCTCTATAATCGATACAAAACCGCCACATTCCATCCTTTTTCTTTACCAAAATGAAGGGTGAAGAAAATGGACTAGTGTTGGGTGTGATGATGCCTGCAACAAGCATTTCTTGTACCATAGCTTCAATCTGATGTTTTTGACTGTGGGGATATCTATAAGGTCTCACCTTCACTGGTTTGGCATCCTTTACCAATGGAATGTCATGGTTCTGAGTTCTTGAAGGAGGTAATTCAGTAGGCACAACAAAGATACTTCTATAATTATGCAACAACATCACCAAATTTGGTTCCATATCTTTAGGTAATTCGAGCCACTTATCCTGAGGCACATCTTGTTGCTTATACTGCAAGGTAAAAACTTCAGCTATAGCATGTGTATGATTCATTCTCCTCAATTGGTTAAATTGAGCAAGGCCCGATAATTTAGGGTGATAATGTGACAAACTAATTGTCCTTGTAGAACTTCAAGGTAAGCTGGCTATAATTAGAAACATGAGGACCCAATGTAGCAAGCCATGTGGCTCCAAGTACCAAATCAGCACCAACAATTGGTAGGATGTACACAGGTAATTTGAGAGAATGACCTTGAACCATGACTTCTAGTTGCTTCACCAAACCTTCAACAACTAATGAGTTTCCATTTCCCACAAGGACTTGGAAATTGGAAGCATATTCAATTGGAAGCTTCAGACAATTAGCAATCCTAGGTTGCAAAAAGTTGTCTGAACTATCACTATCAAGTAATATCTGAACCACCATGCCATTAATTGTACTACTAAACTTCATAGTTCCTAGGCCAGAGGAACCTTTAAGGGCATTATAAGATAGGTGATGGTCTAAATTCAAATTTCCCATCTCTTCCTCAATTCTAGGAGGTGGGTCTGGTTGCACTTCAGCATTTTCATCCTCATCCATTTGCAACAGTAGGTATTTCCCATCTCCCTTCGAATCTGCATTTCAGCTGGTGACATTCTTCTAACATTTCCTGGTTTTGGAAAATTAGAATTGTAATTCATGCTGGGGCTTGGAAGTAAGGGTGGTAGGCTTGTGGATTTGATTGACTGAGAAGAAGGTAGGCTTGTGTTTATGTTTGTGTTTGGGGTTGTGTTTTGGTTACGATTTTGGTAGGGATTTTGAAATGGCTTGTGCTTAGGTAAGTATTTCTCCTCAAATAGCTTGGCCAGAGATATACAACATAGTAGTGTAGTTGGTGATTGGGCTATTACATCACGTTGAATATCAAGTTTAAGTCCTCCCACAAAGCAATCAATCAAAGCTTCACTAGTAACACCTTGTACGCGGTTTGCAAAAGCAGTGAATTGAGTGTAATAATCGTGAACAAATCCTATTTGTGACAATTTGAATAACTGAGATCTAGTACATTCATATGGAGATGGACCAAATTCCATTTCTAAAGCACGAGTAAAATCAATCCATGACTGAAATGGAGTAGATTGATTAGTCATTTGGAATCAGGGAACTACCTCTTTTCCATGTGAATTGCAGCAATGGTAAGACGTTGAGTATCCGGAGTGTTGTAGTTGTCAAAAAATTGCTCACGTTTTGCTTCTTAAACTACTTTCGGGACCACACAAAATCAGCCAGACTAGAGTTAGTTATTCTGGCCCTCATGCTACACCTCTCTCCTTCCTCATTTGCCACGTGTCTTCTTGCTTTGGTCCCACATTTTCCTTTTTCATTTCCCTCTAAGGCTGCACTTGTTACACAAATCTGATGGCAAAAACTCAAATCTATCAGAATCCATCACAGAAAAAACTTAAGAATCGCCAGATCTAGAAAGGAGAAACCCAAATTCACAAGTCTAGAATCGCACTTTAAGAAATCCATATTTTCGTTCGTAAAAATTGTCATTGTCGTGGTCTTCACGGTGGCTTGAAGGCTTGGCAGAGGAGTAGGTTTGGTGCGATGCGAGGAACAGTGTGACGACATTTGAGAATAAGACAGGCAACAAGTGAGGAAGAAGTAGAGATGTGTACGTGGAATAGTGTGGTGGTGTAGAACTGTGATGGTTCTGTTGGCTATTTTTGTTACAGGTTTAATGGTGGTTGTAGGGAAGGAGACTGGAAAAAAGTCACAGCATGAATGAAGGGTACTTTGGGATGGAAAAAATAAAAAGAAATAATCCAGTGTGGACGGTTCTAGGGCATCCTCACGTTTACCTCAAAATTTAACCGTGTAATTGCCACACGCACCGTGCAGCCGATTCCAAAACAAGTGTTCGTATCGTGCTGTCCCTTATAGGATATCCCACGTAAAAAGTCACGCATTCCCACTGAAATACAGGAAGAAATTAAACACATTGACAGCAAAAGTAAACTCTTGTTACATGGTGTAACTCACCCATATCCTTGCATTATATAAACCCAAGTTCAATTCCTCTTCTCATTAGTTTTATAATTACTCGATCTACCAATAACAGAACTAACCTGGAACAGTGAGAGGGGAAGAATCACAGTAAAAGAAGGAAGAATCGGTGGAGTACTAACTCAAAGGGATCTAGTACCGACTGTAGCAGAACCGCTACATCTAAAAGATGGGAAAGCAAATAATTTGGAATCCTTAAGAGGAGAGAAGGGGAAATAAAGAATGCTCATCTCAAAGCGCTCCAAATAGTTAAATGCTAGGGGTGTTTAAATTCAAGTAGATATGAAATTAAATCACAAATTGATTTAAAAAAATTATTTTTTCAATTATTTTTTAATTTTTTATCACTATTTTGTAATACCGGTTGATTTGATTTGGATTTTGGATAATATTTTCAAAATCGAATCAATCCAAATCAAATTGCGTATTATATTAATATCAATTTTACTTAATAGATGTTAAGTTTTAGGTAATACTCCCTTCGTTCTCTTTTATAAGAAAAAAATTGATTTCATACTTGTTAAAAAATTAATTAATTTTATTAAATTATGGTATTTTTAATTTAAAAAAATATTTTTTCTTACTTATCCTTTATTGGAACTTAATATAAGCATAATCCCCTATTAAATGAATGATATTTTGAACATAATATCATTAAATGGAGCAAAAGTAATCAAGATTTACTTATAAAAGAGAACAAAAAAATTGTTTTTTTTTTTTGCTTATAAAGGAGAATGAAGGGAGTAGTATCTTAAACTTTTAATAATTATAACATGTAATTTATAATTTAATTATTTTTATAAGAAGTTTGTAATATGTTATTTTTGTTGCTGTTAATAATAAATATTAAAATAATTTGTAGTGTTGTTTGCTCTGTAATTGATATGCATAATTTACGTTTACATGTTACAAAACGAGTGTATCAATATTGTTAAAGAATACTAGAATAGTACCAAATATCAGATATTATGCAATTTACTTTTATGTCACAAAATGATCATGTCAATATAATTAAGAAATTATGTTAAATAGTAGAAAAAGTATTGTTTTTCAACTAAAATATTTTAAATAGTGATAAAAATAAAATTTAATTTTTTATATCAATATAACACAATAATAATTACGTAAATATTAAAAACTGTCAAATAAACCACTGGTTCAAACGACTTTTCTTCTAAAAATCGACCAACTGCATCGCGAACATCCCTTTTTAAACACAACCATCAAGAAAAGTGGTGTTATCAAAGGTGATAAATAGGTTTTGCTGAATCCATTTAGGTCAGTCCATTGCAGGCAAAGAAAATTTTAGGCTAAGGCATTATGGACTGAAAGTTAGCCTTTGCTTTCTTTCTGCACCATACGTTTTGCTTCTTGCACCCCATAGGAGTTTCGAATTAATCATGTTTTTAATCATGACGCTGATAACTTCATATGTAAACGGTAAAAAGGAAGCACGTTGCAATAGAAGTAGGAATCGTCATAGTTCAAGCCATTCATTGACCCATTGGGCATTGGGAGAGGAAAAACCAGCTTTAAGTGTATCAAAACTTATTCAAATAATGAAGGACTTGCCAGTCATATCCAGATTAAAAAGAATTTCTATTTACAACAAATTTATGAAATACACAGAGATCACAACAAGGCATGGGCCTTTGCAAACGTGGTTACACCTATTGCTAACACAGGATTGAATTTATACAGGAGTTTCATACAAATCCATCAACATCAGAAATATAGCTGCTTGCACTGTGCTGCATCAATATCAAAGGGACAATATGGGCACTTAAACACTTTTGTGCTATTCTTGGACATCTTCAAGATAGACTGCTTGCAGAGGACATGGCCACAGGACATTAACATCGGAGGGTTATCCTCGGTTGCTTGTTCCTTGGAGACAGGACAAACAAAAATAGAATGGAACTGGAACTCACGGTCCAACTCAACCGGCACCGGTAACTGGTTCATAGACTGCCATTCATTCTTCTTCCCTGCCATGACATTCATAAATTTGAGGAGTGGTGGCAAAACCTGGACCCCTGCTGCTACAGTCACGCTCAATGGACTATTATACGACTGTCCCAAAAGATTGCAGAACTGCCTTTTAAGTTCCTCAGCCAACTTATCCCAGTTAGATGGTGATAGTAATGCATGGTAAGGAGAACGATCAAGCTTTCCCGTCCATAGAAGACAGCCCATAAGTTTCTGAATATCGGTCATGTGACTGGTAGCAAAAGGAGAAAGGTGCATTCGAGCATAATGAAGAGCTTCCTCTCTACTTCCATTTTGAAGTACTTTCACAAATTGCATTGAGTGAAGTTTCAACACAATATCAGATCCACTTTGAGCAAGTTTGTCACCATTAGTGGAAGCCCAGTTGAGGGCTGGCTCTAGGTTCTGATTCTGCATGGCTTCAAGTATTTGATACATTTCCACGAACGGAAATTTCATAATGGCTGCGGATTCAGGCTCTCCAACCACACTCATAAAATGGTCCCCTATCTCAAAAAGGCCCTGGTGATAAAAATGGTTAGCAATTATTTGGTTTAATGTATGTCTATCAATGTCGATATTTCTGTAAGCCTTGGATATATCAGGGTTGAAATGTTTCTCAAGAAGCTTCCCATACTTGGTGAGTGCTACATTTAGCTCCTTCTGTGTACCTTCCATTTGACTAAGTGGAGCAATTAAAAGAAAACTGGCCTTAAGCTCATTCAGGACAGTTTTATAATCAAGTTCATGGTCAGTGTTATTCGCTGACTGCAGTGTGTCTAAAACACTCTCAATTTCCTGTCTGATCTGATCAATTGCTTCTTGAGTCTTGGAACAAGATAACTTTTGCTTCTTAGTAACACGGTCAAAAGCATCTTTTATAGTACTCAGCTCCATATTGAGTATTAACTGTATCTACAACTTGTGATGGCTTGAAGCTAAGGTGTGATGCACCTGCAAAAGTTCATAGTGTTAATACAACTTTTAAGAACAACCATGCAAACTACTGGTACCACAATTTGAAATGTTTTTATTCTTAAAACAAATACATAAAAGAAAAATTCATTGAGAGAGACATGGAATACAATGCAAGAGAAAATAGGAACTCTCCCAAAACAGAGTATACCACAATAATGGAAAAACCCCATTTCCAACTAGAGAGAACAGGAAGTGAACTCACATTTTTCCCAACTTGTTATGAATTAAGAAAATACATATTTGTAGTTAGGATATGAATTATGGAACAAGTGTTGTTAAAGATACAGTCATATAAGTGCAAATGTGTTTATTTTGGTATGAAAAGAATGAATACTTAGTGGTAGAAAATATCATATTATTAGAAAACTAATTCAGGCCAATCCAAATCATTGCAACAGAATACATATCCCCCAGCCCTCTCTACATGGCATCCCCCAAAGTATCCATACAAATAATGCCTGGAAAACATAGCCATTAACTACTTGAAAAGTTTATAAATGGTATCTATAATTATTATCATAAGATAAAAGGTGTAAACAATCTCAAGACCAATAACTAGATTTCGGTTAGGACACTCCTGGCTAATTAAATCCCTTTTAATTTGTTTTGTGTGTGGAAGTGTGCACACTCGTGTGTGTTTGCAGAGCTCCAAGTGAATAATGTACTTCGAGCAGCAAACAAAAACAATTCATATTAATTATCTTTAGGCATTCATACTAACTGAGACTGATCTTTTCAATTTCGAAGAGGGGAGGGGAGCAAAATCCCTCCTTGTTCAATTTTTTATCCCCTCCAATATTGGGCAGATTTGGACTTTGAAGGGGAGGGAGAGGGGATTTAAAACTTTTCAAGTAACTAAAATATCTTATGTCTTGAAATTTAAAATTATAAGGATACAAAAGTAAATTAATTTTTAAAATCCCTCTCCTCCCCTCATGAACCAAACACGGAAAGGGCTACCTCCCCTCCCCTCCCCTCAAACAATCCCTAAACAAATAATAATAACTACAAAAATACCATGAAAGAGACTCCACTCACGTAGAGGAACTTAAATTCAGGTGTAGACAAATAATCGACAGCAATTTAAGTATAAAAAAAATAGAATCAGAATAAGCAAACTGCTTACATATTCTTTAGCCTTGGTTAGAACTTAGAAGATACCTAAGTCCTTTTAACAAGGCTTTAAAAAGAGTAAGTTCTCAAAGATTAAACTATTACAAACCCATTTCCATTAGTCAAACAAGCATATGCCTCTATCTACAAAAGAAAAAATATTCCCAAGTCTACATCATGTTTTACAATAACTTGTCTCGTCTTACTCGTGACGTCCACTAAATGGTCTACAACGAAAAAACCAACAGAACCTATCTGCCTTAAAGTAATTTCCACTAATATCTAACATACAAGAATATAGGTCCATTATAAATTGAAGAGAGCATATTAAAGATCGGCAAGAAGCTGAATCAAGAAACAATCACTATGCAGATCAAATCCCTAACAATATAAAGTTGAATTTGGTTCCTTTCCCATCACAATTCCCCAATTTGAAATCTAAGTTCAACTCAACACACAGCATAAATACCATTATTTTCACTTCAAGCTCAAAATTCCAAATTATGTCACAAAAAACCGAAACAAAAACTCGAAAAGCCAGAAAGAAAGATAAAATCCAAAACGCAAGATTCGAAGAAGAAGAAACGGTCGTGCTATCAGACACAATAACATGAAAAAATGACAGAGCTTGCAATAGTAAATTACACAAAGCTAATAAAATCGTTTGTTATTAATCGAGTGAACCATGTGTCATACGAAGCCAACTTGTTATGTTTATTTATGAAGAAGAAATAAAAAAAAAAGTAAATAAATAAATGTGAGCGAAGATAAGGATAAAGTTTTGCGTAATATAATTGGCAGAAAAGGGGGGAAAAGAGAAGCTTACTGGAAATGGAGGTAAAAGATCTGGTGAGGCTGGTTAGGGCAGAGAGCAAAAGAAGGGAGAGAAAGGGATGGCTGTGTTGTGTGCGAAGATGGGAAGTGGTAAGGAAGGGAAGGGAAGGGTTACGTGTCCTTCATTCATGAAATCGAATGATTGACTCACTGTGTCTAACCCACTTTATTTCTGCCAAACGTGACCTCAAACCACAGGCTTTTACTTCCTGCAGTTCCTATTTGCTTATTGCACCCCCCGAAATAATTTGGTAGGACAAAATTGCCCTTTAGAGGCAAAGACTCCGCACCCCAACCCACTCTCTATCCTCCTTTGCATCGCCGCAAGAAACCCCGAACCCTCCCCCTTCTTATGTCGCACCTACCCCTGTTCGCTAGCCTTCTTTGCATCCTAACCTTACACTGACCCATTCACCATAAATCCTTGTGCCCCAACACCTTGACCCATTCACCTATACCCCAACATTCCTCCAATAATTCAAGCGAAGGTGGAGGCGAAGCTTGAGGAATGACGACGATGTGAAGAAGGAACGGGAACGATAGTGAAGGTAAGTGTTCCCTTTTTTTTATTCTATGGAATCCCTCTTCCCCTAATTTGTTGCCCCTTCCCTTCCCCAACTATGCAACTTAAGGGTGGTTTAGGTTCAATGGGTTGCAAACAAATCTGGAACGAGCAATCCAAAATTCGTACCCTTGAATTCCAAATTGGATACTCCAAAAGGCCTTGAACATTCCAAAACATGTGTTCCATAATAGGTGTTGAATCCACAAGGAAAATTGGTAGATATGCCACTCTTCTTTAGGTAATTAACATTGGTTATAATTTTGCTATTATATTAATCATGATATGTACTTACTATATATTTTTTCTTTGTTGTTTTTTATAAAACAATGATGAATTTATGAATATTTTCCTATCATTGGTGTGAGGGATCAAAACTCTAAGCCCGAATATAAAACTCTTCAAGTATACACCATTTGAGGTAGCCTCAAAACAAGAAACAAACTCAACCTCCATAGTGGAAGTAGCAGTCAAGGATTGCTTTGCACTTTTCCAAGATGTTGGACAAGTGGTCTCAATAACTTAAGAGGGGGGGTGAATTAAGTGTCAAAATTTTCTCACTAACAAACTTTAACCCCCTTTTAAATGATAGACTTAGAATGCAAAAGAAGAAGAAGCAATCAATTTAATAATATTCTTTTAAATGCGCAAGACAAAGTAAACTACAATAAAATAACTGAGATAAGGGAAGATAGAAATGCAAACTCAATTTATACTGGTTCGGCCACTTCCCGTGCCAACGTCCAGTCTTCAAGCAACCCACTTGAGATGGTTATCATCATCAAAAAGGGGGAGAATGTGAATCATGCAGGTTTTGATGATGTCAAAAAGAATTTACTTGATAATGATTGTCATCATCAAAAAGGAGGAGAATGTAAATCATGCAGGTTTTGATGATGCCAAAAAGAATTTACTAAATAATGGTTGTCATCATCAAAAAGAGGGAGAATGTGAATAATGCAGGATTTTATGATGCCAAAGTATAATCAAACAATATTTCTTCAAGAAACATTCACGGTTAAGCAAATAGAGATTGCTTCAAGATTAAATCAAGACCAAGAAAACAAAGATCAAGAAGAAAGCTAAGTCTTAGTCTATCTTTGTTAAAAGAGTCTCTTAGTGATTGCAAAGGTTTGGCCTCACAATAGTTTTTAAATTGGTTATAAAAAGGTTTTAGAATATTTTTTAACATTTTCTAAAAAAATGTCTTTTCAGAAAATGTTAAAAGTATTCTACTTTCTTCTTGATCTGTTTTATTAGTATTGATTTAATCTTGAAGCAATCTCTGTTTGCTTAACCTTGAATATTTCTTGAAGTAATCTTGTTTGATTATACTTTGGCATCATAAAAAACCTGTATTATTCTCATTCTCCCCCTTTTTTATGATGGCAACCATTATCAAAGTAAATTCTTTTTGGCATCATCAAAACCTGCATGATTTACATTCTCCCCCTTTTTGATGATGACAACCATCTGTAGGTTAGGAGTAAAAAGAATATATATTTGTGTCGTTCACTCCCCCTTGATTTTGCAATGATTGCTTATATGAAACAATCGAAGATTTCATATAAAAAAATTGTCTCATAAAAAAATAGATAATCCCCTTACTATCTTATCTTTTATCTATTTCTCCCCCTTTGTCAACATCAAAAACAAATCATGAGCAGAGAGAAGAAAAATATTCAGCAATTTATAATGAAATAATAGAGCAGAGCATGCCATACCATTCAAAGTATCATTTCTTGGCTTAAAAAGAGTTAGTCTCATCAAAGACAATTATTAGAATCAAATGATACCAAAAAGTCTTTATCACATAATTGATGAATACTTGGTAAACTATGCTTAAGATCATTAACAAGTAAAACATTTTCTATGGAGGTAGAAGGATTTGTACCTATTTTTCAACTCCAAGAATTTTACCTTTGTTGTTGTCTCCATAAGTCACATGTCCACTATTTTTAAGAGAAATATGAATAAACTTTGATGCATCTCCCGTCATGTGTTTAGAGCAACCACTATCAATGTACCAACTTTACTTTAAGGAGTCCTTCATTCATATAATCATATTTTGATTTTGGTACCCAAATTTTCTTGGGTCCTTGAATGTTAGTTTTGACTATGAATCCTTTTGGAACCCATACCATTTTTCCAATGCTACTATCATTCTTTCTAATATAACATGTAGATGCACTATGACCTTTCTTACCACAGTAAAAGCATGTTAACAAGGGAGAACTAGTCTTTTGAGTGGAAGCAAAGAAATTTTTATGCATCTTTTGTTGATATTCAGGATTATATCCTAATCTAGCCTTATCAAAAACACATCTTTGTTTGCCTAATATAATATCTAAATTATTTTTACCGAGAGTAAATTTGGCAAGAACAATTTTTAAATCTACAATTTCTTCTTTATATTTATCACAACATTCACATGAATGAAATGCTTTATTGTTTTCTTGTATTAAGCATTTTGTAGAAGATTAGTCTTTATCTATTGATTTTAATGTTTTAACTTCAGATTTAAGATTTTCTAACTCTACATTCAACTTCAAAATTTCCTTTTCTAAACTTGAAATGGTTTTCTTAGAATGTGAAACTAATTTGACAAGTTTGACAGATTCTTTATGCAAGTCATCAAATGCATTTTGAAGTTCATCAAAAGAAATAAATAAAGTCATAGTTAGAAGATGTTACCTCTTTTTTGCTTTCATAGTCTTTGGCCATGAGGCCCAGATTTATGATTTTATTTTCTGAATCACTTGATGAATCCATGTCATTATCTTCCCAAGTGATGTATGCTTTCTTTTCTTTCTTATCTTTGAAATTTTTCTTGTCGAATTTTTTCATTCTTCTTTTAAAGATAGGACAATCAAATCTCAAGTGTTCAGGATGATTGCATTCATAGCATTTTGGAACTAATGAGGAATCTTCTCCTTTCTTCTTTGGATTGAAGTTTGATCTCCTTTGATTTCCTTTGTTTCTCAGAAATTTATTTAATTTCTTCACAAAGAATCTGAAATCATCATCTTATTCTATTTCATTCAAGTCCACTTTGTCACCTTCTTCTTGAATAGAAGTTGAGGCTTTAAGTGCAATTCCTTTCTTTTTCTTGTCATTTTCTTCATGTTGGTTTAGTCTCATAAGTTCCATTTTGTGTTCTTGAAGCTTCCCAAAAAGAGTTGCAAGAGACATGTTGGTGAGATCTCCTGATTCTGTAATTGTAGTTACTTTTGGTTGCCACTGCCTGCTTAAACATCTCAACACTTTGTTAATGAGATCTTCATTAGGAAATATTTTTCCTAATGATGCAAGATGATTAACTATTTGTGTAAATCTCTTTTGCATATCTTGTATGATCTCATATTGATTTATTCTAAATAGTTCATATTCATGTGTGAGAGTATTTATTCTAGATCTCTTAACATCAGTTGTGCCTTCATGTGTAACTTGTAATGTATCCCACATTTCTTTTGCATTTTTACAATTTGAAACTCTGAAATACTCATCCATGCCTAATGCAGAAGTAATTATATTCTTGGCTTTTAAATTATATTGAACCCTTCTTCTTTCATCTTCATCCCATTGTTCTCTAAGTTTTTCCTATAGTTGCATTTTCCACTATCATTGTAGGAATGAAGGGACCATTAGGGACCAATTTCAATGGCTTCCCATATGTTTAAATCTATGGCTTCTATAAATATCTGCATACGGGTTTTCCAATAGTGATAACCCTCACCATTGAAAATAAAAGGCCTATTAATAGAATTTTCCTCAATAAATGGAAAGTTATATGACACCATAATTATTCTTGAAGTTTTTAAACTTTAGACAAGAATCCTGCTTTGATACCACTTGTTGGACAAGTGGCCTCAATAACTTAAGAGGGGGGTGAATTAAGTTAAAAAATTTCTCGTTTAATTGACTTCTAAATCCCCTTTTAAATCTATATGTTAAAAATATTGAAGATGAAGATGAAAGTTATATAACAAAATACTTCAAGTGTGCAAGATAAATAAAATATGCAAGATAAAGTAATCAAGATAGGGAAGAGAGAAATGCAAACTCAATTTATACTGGTTCGGCCACTTCCCGTACCTACGTCCAATCCTCAAGCAACTCACTTGAGATTTTCCACTATCTCTGTAAATCATTTACAGACTTTGAACATACCTTGAGATCCCTCACCCTTGTGTTCAAGATTCTCACAATCCAAGAGACAAACAATCTCTTGATTACAATTGAGTTTATGAGATGAGCAAAAAGATTTCTCTCCTTTAGAGTAGATGATACAAATTGAAGTTCTTAGAAGAATTCTCAATAGATTTGCAAGTGTTTGGCCAATAGTTCTTTAGAGAACATTTGGCAATTAAGTTCTCTTAGAAAAATCTCTCTCTTGCTTTTCAAAGTCAGACACACATATATATAGGCTCATTGTGCCTTTTCAAAATGGTTTGAAGAGATGTGTTTTTTCAAAAAGCTTTTCTGAAATTTTCAAATTTCAAATTTCAAACTTTTTGAAATTTTTTTTTTAAAATAATTTTACTTCTAATAATCGATTACAATGTCTGGTAATCGATTACCAGTGAAAAAATGCATGATTCACACAAGATACAATAACATCAACTAGCTTAGAAACATAACCAAAAGTGGATTTCCTGGTAGCAATACAACCAACATAGTCTGAATCAGAGTAGCCAATCACTTCCAAATCATCAGTTCGTTTGTACATGAACATGTAGTACTTTGTTCCTTGAAGATATCTCATTACCTTTTTTGCAACTTTCTAGTGGTCAACACCTAGATCACTCTAATATCTTCCCAAAACTGCAACAAGTAACAACACATACAATGTTAGGTCTAGTGCAAACTTGAGCATACATAAGGCTTCCAACAGTTGAAGCATATGGAATATTTTTCATGTGTTCCCACTCAAGGTCATTTTTTGGGCATTGACCCAATTCAAGTCTATCACCCTTCACAATAGGAGCTACACTCGGTGAACAATCTTTATGTTAAATATCTCTAAAACTTTGTTGATATAGGTCTATTGAGACAAACCCAAAATGCCTCAAGATCTTTCTCTATGGATCTTAATGCTTATGACATAAGATGTCTCACTCATATCCTTCATATCAAAGTTCTTTGAGAGGAACTTTTTCACCTTATATAACATACCCTTATCATTAGCCACAAGCAAAATATCATCCACATATAAAACAAGAAAACAAAACTTACTCCCATTGACCTTTTGGTATATACATTGATCCATGACGTTCTCTTCAAAAATGAATGAAGAGATAACCTCATCAAATTTTAAATACCATTGGCGAGAAGCTTGTTTCAATCCATATATGGATTTATTAAGCTTGTAGACTAAGTGTTCACCATTACTAGAGAAGAATCCTTTAAGTTGTTTCATGTAAACTTTTTCTTCAAGATCACCATTGAGGAATGTCGTTTTCACATCCATTTGATGTAACTCAAAGTAAAAATGAGCTACTAATGCCATAACTACTCAAAGAGAATCTTTCTTAGGCATGTGAAATAATGTTTCTCTATAATCATTTCCTTCTCTTTGAGTGAACCCTTTGGCAACAAGTCTTGCCTTATGTCTCTTAATGTTGCCTTGTGAGTCTTTCTTTGTTTAAATACCCATCTACATCCAATGGATTTTACACCATTAGGCAACTCAACAAGATCCCAAACTGAGTTAGACATCATAGAATCAATCTCATCTTTCATAGCATTATACCACAAATTTGATTCCTTAGAACTCATGGGTTGTGAAAACACAACATGATCTTTTTTCGGTTCCAATATTATAGTCTGATTTGTTAGGTATGGATGACTACTCTTCTCATCTATTTTGGATTTGGATGAATAACAATGAATATAAATTATTGATTCTCTAATGAGTTTTTGTCAAGTGGACATGTTCAAATATAAAGGACTTAACAATACTTTGTATCATCCAAGAAAGATTGCTCTGTTTACTATCTATCCAACATCTAAAGCGCTAAAATTAAAAGGCACCCAGTCTCTATGACAATTAGTGTTATACACCATGTTTTTAGTTATTCCACTCATCAAGCAAGTAAGCAACTTACACGCCTTTTGGAATAATCAGCATTGGGCAAAACGTTTATGATAACCGAAAAAGGGAAGTACATGAGTTCCATCTTATACAAATTCATTTTGCCTCTCTTTATTTTGAATTTCTAACATTTGAATTTAAGGAAATGACATAATAGAAGAAAATAGAAGGTACTCATTGAATATTGTCTAAAGGTTGTTTTTGCTAAGGATAAGGAACTCATGGTGTTGTATGTACTATCGTGCAATTCCTTGCAAATTAGAGTATGCCACACAGCCTTATCTTCCACTGTGAGACAATGTTATTTTCAAGGAATCGATGTTGATCCCATAACAGATCCCCCACTGAAGTCTATAAAAATAGTCTCCACCCAAAAAGCAAGAGAGAGAAAAACTAACAGAAAAGCAAGAGCTTATTTGAAGCGAAACTCTACTGAAATTACTGGATGACTAATACAAAGTTTTCATTTGTTTATTCTTTGTTAAGCAAAGTCATTTTGTATTTGAGCTTTATTTTTTATCCACTTTTGATTGTTGTTGAACACTTGTATTCATTCAAACTATTGGTTGTGAAAGCCAGGAGGAGTGGCTTAGTGTTCAACAATACTTGGGTTTCTTTGATTGAGAGAGAGTCTAAGAAAGTGTCAAAAGTGGTATTAAGAATATGTGTAAAGCCAAGAGTGAAAGGTAAGAATACTTTTTTTTTAATCAAGTTTTGAATGGTGGAACCCTTTATTATTGAGTAAAGGAGAATTGAATGTAGCTTAGGTTGAGTGAATCAGTATAAACCAAGTGTTTCTACTTCTCTCCTTTATGGTTTATTAAGCATTCTATTTATACTATCTATCACTTCTTTTATACCAAGTGTTTATTTAAACAACTGTTTTAAAAAGACTTTTTCTTATCAAGTCCCTGGACGATCAAGTTTGTCTTTATTGAAACCTATTTTTCTCTTCAGGGGACAACCCACCATTCTTCTACACACACACACACACACACACACACACACACACACACACACACACACACACACACACATATATATATATATGTATGTATATTTGCATTAAAAGTTGTGAAAGTTTTTGTATATCTTTGATAAATATGTAATTCAACTCCTCTTTTAGTGTGATTATTATTATTTCAGTTGGTATCAGAGCTTGGCCTTAAGGGTTGAGTATCTGACAATACTAAGAAAAAGATCCAGGATATCAAAGTTAGGGAAGAAGGATTCTCCACCAACAAACCACCAATGTTTAGAGGCATAAAATATAATTACTGGACAGAGCGTATGATAACTCACTTTGAATCTATTCATATAGATCTATGGGATGTGACGAAAAATGGAGATTATATTCCATATGATGGTCAAGTGAATGAGATTCCTAGAGGCCAATGGACGGAGGAGCAAAAACTCAGATTCCTGATCAACTCCTATGCTCAAAATGTGATGTTGTGTGCCTTGCTCAAAGAAGAATATACCAAGGTACGTAGCTTCAAAAGTGTCAAACAAATGTGGGACACCTTGGCTATAACATATGATATGAACCCTCATGGCACAAGGGCTGACTTAGGATCGTCTAGGATTAAACCTTGATGGAAAATGCGGAAATTGATTATGGAAAGGATGACGAATAAGGTGGTTAATTTCGTGGGTCTTAATAAGGTGGTTCTTGGCATAAAATGGAATAATGAGATGAGAAAACGTAGGTTAAGTGGTGGCTGGACAGAAATATAGAAATGGCAAAAACTCAAGCTACAGGGCTCCAAATGAGGTGATTCCAAAACGAGGTAAAAGGTCTCGTCTTGAAATTCAATTTAGGCTCAAGAATCACTTAATTTGAGTGCGTAAAACGGGAGTTATGGCCACGAGATAATTCTGGGCAGAAGTGGATTTTCTGGAATTGTGGTTTGAAAGAACAAGGTTGAAGATGAAAGGAAGGAAAGAATCACTCTTTCCGGCGAGGGCAACACACAAAGGTTGTGAAAGTCCTTTGATACAGCCAGGGTGTTCTTGAATCACTCAAGAATTTAGGAGAATCACTCTCACTAAGATAAAAGAGATAAACTCTAATTTTCTGAATAAAACTCAACTTGTGTTTATTGATAAAATGGTTCAGCTTATATAGAAGCTTTACAACAGATTTTAGTAATGACCCACTAACCTAGAATTAAAATAACTTAATGCCATTAACCTTGGGAATTAAAAAAAAAACTTAATGGCTGAGTGTAACTGAAATTGTGGCAACCAAAAGTCACCCCCAACAGCCAACAAGTCAGTCACCATTTGGTCTCCCAAAAGGCTAATGCCTAGGTTGCCAATTGGGCCCTTATTACAACTTGAACTAAACCTACTAATGCCCCTTTAGTTGATTAACCCAAAACATATTTTTGGTCAGCCAACTTTACAAGGATTGGGCCAGTATTTAGACAAACTAAACACTCTAAAATTGAGACAAAGTGGTGTCATTTAGTCCTCCTCCATTTGGGCCATGATACAACTCACAACCTTGGACTTTTCTCCTTGAAACTTGGGCTTGTATTCAAATAGTATGGACAACACTTGTTGAAGAGCTTCCTTGGCTTTCCTTGCTCTAGCCCTTGTCATAGGTCCTCCAAGTCCTTCAAGTGGATCCTTGCCCTTGCTCTTGGTCATGTCCTCATCACGAAGGAACATCACAGGTAAAGAGGAATAAACTCAGTCTCCTCACTCGTAAGTATGAAACTTTCTCTATTGAAGAAGGCAAAGACATACAATGTATGTTTGGATGCTTCCAAACCTTTCTCAATGAACTAAGATCCTTAGGTAGAACTAATGATAATCATGATAATATTGACAAAATTTTGAGAAGTCTGTCCAGGAAGTGAAGACCACAGGTAACAACACCAAGAGCCTTAAAGAATATTGATTCTATGTCCCTTGAGGAACTAGTTGGTACCCTTAAGGTTCATGAACAAGAACTTCAGCAGGACAAAGGAACCAAAAGAGAAAAGTCTTTAGCTCTCAGTAGCCAAAAGAACAAGAAGGCGCTATCGTCTAGAGAACAAGTATCGAGAAGTTTGTCCAAAGATCTTAAAGCTGATGATTCATCTGATGAATTTGAGGAAGATGAGTTCACCTTTATTTCACGAAAAGCCGCAAAATATGGTGAAACAAAGGTAGCTCCAAGTGAAAAAACTGCTCAAGAAGAATGCCTAAAGAAAAAAAAGATAAAGAAAAGAGCTCCATAATTTGCTACGGATGCAAAAAGCCTGGACACTTCAAATTTGAATGTCCAGAACTGGAGAAAGGTCAGGACAAGAAGAAGTACTTCAAGACCAAATAAAATAAAAGGTTTTATAAGTAGCTAAGAAGATTTGGATGACACCTTGTCTGATGAAGATGATGAAGAAGCCAACATATGCTTGATGGAGGATACAAATATTAATGAATCTGAATCAAATAAGAAAGATAAGGTAAATTTCAAGAATGTTCTACCACCAAAAGCCACAATGCCTTCTATTTTATCATTGTTTATAAATTTACGATAAATATTCTCAAGAAAGTTGTTATAAAAAAAAGAGATTGGATAACATAAATATTGATGAACACATTTGTGTTGCTAACATTAAAATTGAGTAGAAATTGTATGCAATGCTCTAAACCCACTTTACAATAGCTAAGATAGATACCTTCATATATAAGATAAGTATTAGGAATAGCCAAGCAATTACAAAAGAGAGCATCTATGTAGCCTTCCAACACGCACACACCAAAAATGGTTATAAGACATTTATGGATTTATCACTGAGTACCCTGCCCAAAGCCATAACAAATACCCAAAATACATAAGAAACAAATTGCTAGTGATAGATATTATCAAACAAATCTCCCAACCAATGATCTTATCCCTATTCAAATGTACGAAAAAGCTTCCTAAAAAATAGCACTGACAACTCAATTCAGCCTGGAAACATAACCATCCAACATAGAACCATAACCATGATTGCATAAATAAATTGGTGATGATAAAAATTAAAATTAACTTGAAACTTCATTGAATGCACCAAAACCATTTTAGCATGTTAGAAAGATATGATTATAAGAACAATGTGGTAGTTGCATGAGTTAATAAACCATTGAATGTGGACACTTTAAAGCATTTTGTAAAGAGGTGGTGTCAAGCCTTGCATGTGTGAACAAACCGTTGAGAGAAGAAGCATTTGAGAAGAGAAAACTTCTTTTTCAATTTTTTGTTAGCTTCCGTGTGAAATGAAAATTCCCCAACCTAAAATAAATAAAACACACCAGAAGGGGGTTAAATAATGTGTATATGTAATCTTTAAAAACTTCTAGCAAAGATGGTGACTTCCTTAAAATAGATTTCACAAAGATTTAAAAAAAGGTTTCTAAAAGATCATACAAAGTTCAAATCAGATTTCACAAGTAGTTTTTAGCAAAGACCTTGAGTATCCAAGGTGTCTTAAAATGAACCCACAAAAAAAGCAAGTTAAATCTTCAAAGTTAGAGTATAAACACTTGTTTTATACTAGTTCACACAACCTCTTGAGCTATGTCCAGTTCTCCTTCAAAAACTTTGAAGGGTTCCACTAATCAAATTGATTACAAAGCAATTATTCTACCTTGTCACTTCTAGCTACAACAAGTATTTTCTAGGCCACTTCTGGAACACCCTTAATCTTCCTCTAAGATTAATAAACACCAAGTACTTTTCTATCACTAAGTCACTCCTAGCTTTCAAAACAACAGTATGAATGAATACAAAGATTTAACTCTTAAAGAAAGGATATACTCTTAAGCACAAATTACATATGAACTCTGCTAAGCAAAGAGTAGCTCACTTAAGCACAAATTTTTGTGGCACTTCAAAATCTCAAAAATTAGTGTTATATTGAAGGCAATGCTTGATACTCCTTTATAGGCTTAATATATTATTTGTTGTAGGATTAGAGTCATCTCCAAAAGTTTTATGTTATCTCATACCTGGAAAAGTTGCTACGTGGTAGCTTGGAGTGGAGAGAGAAAAGGGATAACGATATAGTCCTTTCTGAAAAATGAATATCTTTGTCGCCACTACTATACGACTTTAGCCTGGTAGAAAATATGCTTTTTTTTTTGTCTCTCCTTGGTGCACACTTGAAATCCAAACGCTAAAAAAAATTGAAAAGAGAGTGAATAAAGTAATTAAACTTTTTAAGCATGAAATCAACCTTGTAAAGAGTAAACATGTATTGTAAAATGGGATAAGTGTCATATTTTAGTTATTTTTTGGATTAAAACGTTAGCACTTATCTTTTTTTTGTAATAATTTTCTTATGAACTTCTCTTAAATCTAGGCTAGCAACCAGCTCGCTTAGGCTACTCAGCTTGCTTCAGCCATAAGTAACACATTTGCCTAGGCGAGCTTGGGCGAATTTGCCTGCACCCCTTGGTTATTTTCTATAAATAGCCATGCATATGTTGAAGAAAAAGGAATCTAGTAGCAGGAGAAACTAAGGAAGAAGAAGAAGAAGAAGAAGAAGAAAAAGAAGACGAAGAAAAAGAAAAAGAAGAAGAAGAAGAGGAAGAAGAAAGTGGAAAGTGGAGTCTGAACATTGTAGAGTTATGACCGTGGATCACATCATTCATCATTTCTCTTGTTAGTTTTGTGCTCTACGTAATGATCGGTTAGTTTTTCTTAAGGATTAGATGTAATCTTTGTACCCTTATGTATCCCTTTTGATATTATATATGTATAAATCTTTTCTACTCATTATTGGTGATTTCATTCTATTCGCAATGTTTGATTCTATTTGATCACTAGTTTCATGAAGTTGGATTTTAAGTTTGACTAGGAAGTACTCTTAAAATTTGAACTGAATGAAGTGACTCTTTATGTTATGTTGCTAGGAATAGAGCATAACATTTTGATTGTAAAAAGTACGAGATTATGATTGTAATGTTGGGGTATTTACTTCATATGTGAGGGATCAATATTTAATAAATATTCTTAGGTCCCAAGTGCAAGGGATCGACTTGGGGTAACTTAATGTGTGCATCAGTAATGTTACAAAATGATTCATATATGTTAATCTTATTAGAATACTGTGGGTATGAACGATGAAATCCAATCCTACGTTTTTTTGAATTAATTAACATCATTTTTATTGTGTCACAACCTACCTCACGACGGGATGGTGAAGGCCAAATAGATAGGCCAAAACATTTGTCTCCAAGGGAGAAAACGAGCAGAGTCGCCACCAATGTTTATTTGAGGGAAAATGTCAAAAAAACCAAAAAGAGGTCTGCAAATTTTGAAAATAAGGGTTCGAGAGTTGTTTACGCAAGGGGAAGGTATTCGCACCCCACGCGTCCGTCACAAGGGACAACAACCTTTAATCGAGTGCGCATAATGTGACTTCAGAATTATTTGTTTTTCCCTTTTTATATTTTTTTTTATTTTTTTGGGGTCGACAAGGGTGTTGCCCTTGCTCCTACATATCCTCAGGTGTGATGAGGAATTCAAACCTACGTAATTCTTTAAAGTCTGAAAGCTTGTGTGTCAAATTGTTCTTATGCTTTTGAACGGTTCACTTTTAGTTAATAAGAACAAAAGAGGGTCACTAAGGCATTGGATCTTGAACGATCTCAAGTGACTTTGATGGAGAGAAAATCAGTTATGTGTTGGTTTTATTAACTCTCAATGACTTTAAAAGATAACTTTACGACATTAATGATCGGTTAAGATTAAACTTTACAAAAGAAAAAGAGATTACCGATGATAGAAAGAGGAGATGAATATGCACAAAACAACAAAGGGGACCCTAAGGGTGCATAGGCCACATTCAAATCTTAAAAACAAAACTAACTGATGGTCGCACGAAGAACACCGAACAAAGAACGATGTAGAGATTGATCACAATCACAATTCGGTAGTGCCTCGGCTTCGTTTTCTCTTCTTTCTTCTTCTTCTCCCTTATTTCTCTCAATGCTGAATGCTTAAACCCCTTCCCCAACTCCCCTTCACACCTATTTATAGAAAAAAAGGGACTTGGGACCATAGCAGCTCGCCCAGGCGAGCCAAGACTTACTCCTGAAGTAACTGGCTCGCCTAGGCGAGCTGGTTCCTTTAGGTTGAAGTAATTTGAGGGCCCAGGCAAGCCAGAGGCTAGCCTAGGCGAGCTAGGGTCCAGGAAATTAATTAAAAGACCCTTTTGCCCATCCTTTTTGGTATCTTTGGCATTCTTGATCAAAACATTGAACAATCATTTGTTTCACACTGTAACTGGCGTTTAACACCGTAAGTCGACTAGCAAGGATCAAAAGATAAATGAACAATAGTCCCCGGACAAAATTAAGGTATGACATATTATTTTCGTAACTTTACGTATTTTCGATGCACGAAATTTTGTTATCTTTGTCATTTCCATCAATTTTTGTTATTTCTTTAATTTAAATTATCTTTCATTAGTTAGACAAACCCATGATATTTTGACTAAACTTGTACATAACTATTGAACTGATAACCTTTATCCGAATGAATTAAGTAAATTCAAGTCCCTATGGAGACAAACTCTTTTTACAAATTTTCAACCTACGACGACAATTAGTACACTTGCCAAAAGTCTAACAAAATGATTGGACAATAACTAACTTTTGATATAAACATTTGTTTGAGTTATTTATCTCCATTTTGGAAGTTTAAACGAGCACAAGATATGATATGTTGATCTTCACAATTGTTTGGGCGTGTGTTTAGTTACTACTCTTTGGACATTGTTTGGTTCTTTTATAAAAACAAGTTCTAGTTAACATATAAGACTAAGGATAGGATTTCAATATCAAATGAAGTTTGGACTATGTAGTTCATGTGTAACTCAATGAAATACACTAGTCCATCAAGATTTTAATACATTTGTTATCATCAAAACAATGAGATTTTTTAGGGGTCAGACATCATCCAATGTCTTTGGTTCTAACACAACTAATCTCGCTTAACATTTCATAACACAATTTTCAATGTTTTCTTACTAGCTTTGATGGTAAACAATACACAACTACTCCTTAGTACACTTTATTTATTTTTAAAACTAATATTGTTTATTTTAGTTTCAAACACTTTTGTTTCTTAATTTAGAGCAACTTGTTCCAATCCATATTATATATAGTTTTACATTTATTAAAGTACTTTTGTACATTATAGATTCAACAAGTTAAATTCTAAATAAACGAATCAATCAATAATTGCTTCACTAAGTTATGCATTTCCTTGTCAAAATCTCAAGATCTAGTTACATCTGGATACAATGATTGAATATGTTTCACTATATACAACGAGAAAAACAAAAACAAACACAACACATCATCGTCACACACCGCCTCCCCCACACCAGTGGTGGCTAATGCCAACAACACAAGTACATTTTGGTAAAGCCACAAAGTCTTTTACATAAGCAAAGATAAAGAGACGCGTTGGGGAAAAAGTTTTGTAAATTCATTGTTGAGCCCTGCTATCGTCGACTCTGAAATAACAACAATCATATTAAAAGGGGGGGTTGAATAGTGTGTTAATCAAAGATAATAACTTTTTAAATTTTTTTTTATCACAAATATAGACAGATATGTATATATATGGTAAGTAGTCCACTAATAAGAAAAAAGGTTTTGATAAAACCAAGTTTCATCGTCCAGTGAATGAGTAAGATAATGTTTTTAAAACATTTTTTCAAGCAAATACTTGGTATGAAAATAATGATAGAAAGTGCTAAGAGAATGCTTAATAAACCATTAAGGGGAGAAGTAAAAAACACTTGGTTTATACTGGTTCACTCAAATTGAGCTATGTCTAGTTCTTCTTTACATAATAGTAAAGGGTTCCATTAATTTAAACTTGATTACAAAACAAGTGTTTTGTCTTATCACTCATGGCAATACAAGTATTCTTAATACCACTTCTGGCAATGTCTTGGACTCTCCTTGAATCTAAGAAAACCCAAGTATTGTTTAACACCAAGCCACTCCTGGCTTTCACAAACAGTAGTTTGAATGAATACAAGTATTCAATAACACTCAATGAGTGGATAAAAAATAAAGCTCAAATACAAGATGACTTTGCTTAGCAAAGGATAAACAATGAAATCTTAAATGAATCGTCCAATGATTTCTGCAAAGTTTTGCTTCAGAGTTATTCTTGTTTTCTTGTAATAATTTTGTCGTCTTTTTTTGTTGGGTAGAGTCTGCCTTTTATAGACTTCAATAAAGGATATGTTATGGGATTAATGTTGAGTCCTTGAAATAACTGTTGTCTCACAATGGGAGATAAGGCCACATGTCATTCTCTGACTTGCGAGGATATGCATACAAGTGCAGACACCTGCATGTGCTTCTTGTACTTGATGAAAGTGACCCATGAAGAATATTTTGTATAGACCTTCTATTCTCTTATGTTCTATCATTTCCTTAAATTCAAATGTTAGCAATTCAAATAAAGAGAGACAAACTAAAAATTCGCAAAAAAGAATACGTATACTTCCTTTTTCGATTATCATAACCTTTTCAAATTGTGTTGATCGCTTTTGAGAGTACGTACAAAACTCATATCAATTGGACGTGAGTGTTAATTATACTCAACGTATAACACTGATTAATATATTGAATGGATGCTCTTAGTTTTAGCGAGTTGGGCGCTAGTTAATAATTAACAAAGCTTTTCCCTCTTTGAGTGTGGAGGATGTAGATAATTGTTAAGTCCTTTGATAACATTGATCCTGTCCACTTGTCATAAATTCATTAATTTATCAATAATTTATACTCATTGTTGATCATCAAAATCTAAGGTACATATGAATGGTCGTCCAGACCTTAATAACAAATTGGTCGACCAGACCTAACAGACTCAAAGATGTTCGATGACAACCTGATAGTCACACGTCGTTAGTGTAGGCATAGGAGACAAAGATGTTGTAGGATTGTGCGACCATGAACATGTTTAGGGTGGAGTGGCTAAATTAGGAAATTTGAATTGAATTCAAACCTTGGGGAGCATCTAAGCAATCAATAAACCATATTTTGATTGTGTATCAACTATATTTAAACTGTTAGATAATCGTAGTTGTTGATGACATTACTGTTGCCATCTCTATTACAGAACCATACATGGGATTTTCATCTCATATAACTCCCTGAAAGTCTTTAAAAAATCTAAGGACCAATTTGATTGGAAAATTTGAACACATTTAGGGTGGAGAAGGTGGAACATTTAGGATTTTAGGTCAGATTAGGAAAAAGAAAGAAAGAAAGCTACCATTCAATCATATCTATTTTTATTTAAATTGAGCATGTGTTCTATGCCTTGGATATGATTTCCTTTTAAAAAAATGATTTTAGTAGTTTTTAAACTATCACATATTATAAGTCAATTTTTTAACTTGGTATTAATGTTTTTTAAATCGCTAGAAATAACATCTTAAAACTTTAACGAGCACATGAATATTTAACAAATCTAAGCTAATGACATAAACAATTTAATTTATGAAGGACCTATAATAATTTTTTCATTAAAGATCTAATGTAAAATTTACTAATTTATTATGGATATAAAATAAATATATTTTAGTCATAAAAGAAATCAATTTCCGACTAAATTTTATCATCCAACTAGTTGAGCACTAATTCCAAAACAAAATCCAACGCCCCACAACTAAAAGCAAACGAAATGGTGCAGATACTCTTGCAAAAGTACTTCTGCTACCAACAATTATAATCCAAAGATGCACTTACAACCGGCGTTTTCCGTGGAAACAAAAAAAGGGTCTCTCGTCTAAACCCAAACCGCCCCATCCCACAAAAGAAAAATTCCCTTTGTATTCTTAGAATTTGCATCTTTGATTCTTTATCTATCTTGCTCAGGGCAACGTGGGAACATAGGATTTGTCAAACCCATCCGACAAACATGGAGTACCGCAACAAACTCGTTCTCGCCCCTATGGTTCGCGTTGTGAGTTCAACTTCCTTGACTTCTCTCAATACTAAACAACCGTTTTTGCTAATTCCAACACTCAAATCATTTCACTTCTGTTTTTGTGTTTTTAACCTTTTTGTTTGGTAGGGCACTCTCCCATTTAGATTACTAGCTGCTCAATATGGTGCAGATATCACTTACGGCGAGGAAATCATTGACCACAAGATGCTCAAGTGCGACCGCCAAATCAACGGTACACAACCACTACGCCTCTTGCTTCTTCAATTGCACTCTCTTATATTAACAAATGTTAAATAAATTATGCAGAATTTAATTCTAATGTTGCATTGTATTCCTCTTTTATGTTTTAGTAATAGTGGTACTTGTTCACATTATGAAATAAAATTGTGATGTCTCTTGATGATAAATGTAAATATTTATTTATTTATTTAATATGAGGGTTAGAGTTAGACATCAATTGTTAAGAGGTTGATGGGAGAATTTGGAGATATATACCTGTTGTTTTTCTTATTTAGCTTTGGTTTACTAAGAAACCTATTTTGTAAATTCTTTGTCAGAACTCATTGGATCCACTGATTTTGTGGAGAAGGGGACAAAAAATGTTGTGTTTAGAACCTGCGATGAAGAAAAGGATACGGTTGTATTTCAAATAGGCACATCAGATGCTGTGAGGGCCCTAGCTACTGCTCAGTTAGTGTAAGTTAATTGTGTATTTTGTTTCCCTTTTTACACTGAAGTTGATATGTGATTTTGCTTTTTACTTTTTTAAGTTAAATATGTGTGCATTGTTAGCTGTGCTATTTTTATGTGGTAGGTTTCTCACTGGGGTCAGTTATGCCATGTAGGAAATAACCTCACCCAGTGAGCTATGGCTTGTTGATATTGTTGTTGTTGGCTCTTTATGTTTTTTTTATTCTTAGTATATATACTGAAAACCTGTTTACATATATAGATTAAAAATGTTGCAATCTTAGTCATTGTCATGATTGGCTGAAAGATATTTTCTTCTTCCCATTCAAAATATAGAGACCCACTTAATTGTTATAAAATTCTATGATAAAGGATGAATGTTTTCTTATGCCCACCAAAGTTGCTATGCAGGATCAATACATGTAGCTTTTTTTTACATTGAACAAGTAATTTATTTAAGTGTATATTTTGTTTTCTTTTCCTATGTTTATATGTTTGGCTAGATGTTTGACTTGCAGGTGTAATGATGTTGCTGCTGTAGATATTAACATGGGTTGCCCGAAGTCATTTTCTGTGAGTGGTGGGATGGGTGCTGCTCTGTTGTCCAAACCAGAGCTTATTCATGATGTAAGTCTATAATCTGTTGTTTTTCTGATTGTGCTTTTCAAATGTGTTTGAATCCATTCTCTTTAAAAATCCAGATCTTAACAACATTAAGGAGGAATTTGAACACACCAGTAACATGTAAGATTCGACTTCTAAAATCGCCACATGATACCGTGGAATTAGCCAGACGAATTGAGAAAACTGGTGTTTCTGCTCTTGCAGTCCATGGAAGGTAAAATCTCCAAGTCCTGTCCCTTTTCCTGGACCTTTGTTTCTCTAGTGTGAACAAATATTGTCATTTTGTTTTCATGAGGCAGTTATTCTCATTGATGGTTGCATAGACAATATTTCCCTTAGGTTCTTATAAAAGATATGTGTTTTTTTATGTTGTCCATTGACTATGTTATGCAACTTTTCTCTTTTATCTGGGCCTGGGATGATATACAATGTTTGGTAGAAGGCATGACAGAGGCATATTTAACTGTTTTCAAATCAGTCAAAGCAGGATAATACTTTGATGATATGTTACTCCAATTGCGATGGATAAAATTTTCAAATAATTAGGATATGGAGAATTACAGGGAGAGCATGAAACGACAAAAGCCTTGTTCCACTTGGTGAGTGCAGCAACATGGATTGTCTGATGCCCCTAGGCTTCACTAAAAAACAAATCCTCTGTATTATTATTCTCCATGAGATCCTTTTAACAACTTCCTGGTCTTTCTTGGTCTCCCTTTCTCTATTTTTAACTGTCATAACTGCTCCAAATTCAGTTTCCATCATAATAGTGTTGTCTTACTCTTAGCAGAACCTTACCATGGTAGAAAACTCATTTGTGGGAGTTTTATCTTAACTTTAGCGAGTATTTGTTCCCTTATTTAATAAGGATTGGGAGTTTAGTACATAATATAAGTCCTAAATCCTATACACCAAAGTTTTTTCCTGCTAGGTGAGGTTGCCTATATGAATCACATGATGTCATTCGCTTGGTTAAATACTAGATTTTGAGATATTATGTACCATGAGATCCCTCTTAACTTCCCCCAATGTCTTTCGTGGTCTCCTTTTTCTTGT
Source organism: Glycine max (assembly GCF_000004515.6). Lineage (NCBI taxonomy): Eukaryota > Viridiplantae > Streptophyta > Magnoliopsida > Fabales > Fabaceae > Glycine > Glycine max. The sequence continues at coordinate 32,694,247 of NC_016088.4, read as the reverse complement.
TTTCACTTGACTAAAAATCATGCAATCTAATCTCCTCACTAGTTCTTCTATTGGCCTTCTTTATACATGATCAAATCACCTTCACTGATTTTTTGTCATCTTTTTCTCAATCGATGCTACACTAATATCTCCTCATATACAATCATTTCGTATCTTGTCTTATGTGGCCACACATCTAGCCTAACATTCTCATTTCTACTACTCCCACTTCATTTTTATGTTGTTCCTTTAAAGCCCAGCACTGACTACCATAGAGTACCTAAATCCTATACAACAACAACAACAACCACGCCTTATCCCACTAGGTGGGGTCGGCTACATGGATCAACTTCCGCCATAATGTTCTATCAAGTACCATACTTCTATCCAAATCATTAAGTTCGAGATCCTTCTTGATAACCTCTCTTATAGTCTTTTTGGGTCTTCCTCTGCCTCGAATTGTTTGCCTTCTCTCCATCTGGTCTACTCTCCTCACTACAGAGTCTACCGGTCTTCTCTCTACATGCCCAAACCACCTAAGTCTATTTTCCACCATCTTCTCTACAATAGGCGCTACTCCAACCCTCTCTCTAATAGCTTCGTTTCTAATTTTATCCTGTCGAGTCTTACCACACATCCACCGCAACATCCTCATCTCCGCTACACCTACTTTATTCTCATGTTGGCTCTTGACCGCCCAACATTCTGTTCCGTACAAAATCGCCGGTCTTACCGCAGTCCGATAAAACTTTCCCTTTAGCTTGATCGGTACCTTTGCATCACATAACACCCCCGATGCTTTTCTCCATTTCATCCATCCTGCTTGAATGCGATGATTCACATCCCCTTCAATTTCTCCATCATCCTGTATTACAGACCCAAGATATTTAAACCGTGTGACTTGAGGGATAATATGGTCTCCTATTTTCACCTCTGAGTTAGAAACCCTCCTTCTTTTGTTGAACTTACATTCCATATACTCCGATTTGCTTCTGCTTAGGCGAAAGCCATGTGTTTCTAGAGCTCGTCTCCAAGTTTCCAACCTCTCATTCAACTCCTCCCTCGACTCTCCAAGGAGGACTATGTCATCTGCAAAAAGCATGCATCTCGGCGCTATCTCTTGGATTTGTTCCGTGAGGACATCCAGAATTAAGGTAAAAAGGTAGGGGCTAAGGGTTGACCCTTGATGCAAACCAATTGTGATGGGAAAATCGTCTGACTCTCCACCCTGTGTCCTAACACTAGTCGATACCCTATCATACATATCTTGGATAGCTCGAATATATGCAACCCTAACCCCTTTCTTCTCTAGAGCTTTCCACAAAATCTCTCTAGGCACTCTATCATACGCTTTCTCCAAGTCAATAAAAATCAAGTGCAAGTCTTGTTGGTCCATGCGATATTGCTCCATCACCCGCCGTAATAAATAAATCGCTTCCATGGTCGACCTTCCCGGCATGAAACCAAATTGATTCTCAGTAACTTGAGTCTCCTTTCTTAATCTCCGTTCGATCACTCTTCCCATAATTTCATGGTATGACTCATGAGCTTGATTCCCCTATAATTTGCACAATTTTGTATATCCCCTTGTTCTTATAGATTGGCACTAACGTGCTTCTCCTCCATTCCTCCGGCATGCGTTTTGACCTCATAATTTCGTTAAAGAGTTCGGTGAGCCACTCAAGACCTCTATCTCCAAGAGTTTTCCACACTTCAATAGGTATGTTGTCTGGCCCCACCGCCTTACCATTACTCATTCTTTTCAACGCTTCCTTTACTTCCTGTTTCTGAATCCGACGATAGTACTTATAGTTCCGGTCCTCTTCTCTTGTGTCTAGACTGCTAGAGTCATATCCATATCCATCATTAAATAAGTTGTGGAAATACGCCTTCCACCTTTCCTTGATATCTTTTTCATGCACTAAGACTTTGCCTTCTTCATCCTTAACACACTTTACTTGATCCAAATCTCTAGTCTTCCTCTCTCTACCCTTAGCAAGCCTATATATAGATCTTTCTCCGTCCCTGGTTCCTAGAGCTTGGTATAGTCCGTCAAAAGCTTGGGCTCTTGCCTCACTCACCGCCTTTTTGGTTTCATTTCTAGCTATCTTATACTTATCCCAAGTTTCAGAATTTCTACACCTAGACCACTCCTTGAAACACTCCTTTTTTACTCTAACTTTGCTCTGAACATTTTCATTCCACCACCACGATTCTTTACCCCTAAGTCCAAAACCTCTAGATTCACCCAACGTCTCTTTAGCCACTTTAATAATCTCTTGGGACATCTTGTTCCACATATCATTTGCACTTCCTTGTGATTGTCCACACCATCCTCCCATATCTTTTGTTGGAAGATTCCTTGTTTCTCACCCTTCAAGTGCCACCATTTGATCCTTGGTGCTACCATAGGACTTCTTCTCTTTGCCCTATCTCTAATTCTTACATCCATAACCAAAACTCTATGTTGGGTAGTCAAGCTCTCTCCCGGGATAACTTTACAGTTCAAGCAATACTTCCTATCAGACTTCCTGATAAGGAAGAAATCTATCTGAGAACATGTCCCTCCACTTTTGTAAGTGATAAGATGTTCCTCTCTTTTCTTAAACCATGTATTGGCTATAGAAAGATCCAAAGCCTCCGAAAACTCCAAGATCGATTTACCCTCCCCATTCATCTCCCCTAGGCCAAAACCCCCATGCACCCCCTCAAAACCTCTATCCACACTACCTACATGTCCATTGAGATCCCTTCCTAGGAAAACTTTCTCTCCTTGGGGTATATCCTGAAGTACCCCTTCTAGATCCTCCCAAAATTTTACCTTAAAGTGTTCTGCTAACCCAACCTGTGGTGCGTACCCACTAATAACATTAAAGGTGTCCTGTCCCACTACCAATTTTAAGGCTATGATGCGATCTCCTACTCTTCTTACATCTACGACATCCTTCTTCCACTCCTTGTCCACAATAATCCCTACCCCATTTCTTGATCTGATTTTTCCCGTATACCACAGCTTAAATCCCGAGTTGTCTAATTCTTTCGCTTTTTCACCTGTCCACTTAGTTTCTTGTAGGCACATAAAATTGATCTTCCTCCTCACCATAACATCCACTATTTCCATAGATTTTTCAGTAAGTGTGCCTATATTCCATGTACCAAAGCGAATCCTCCTGTCATGAACTAGCTTCTTTACCCACACCCGTTCACGAAAATGTGGGAACCCTTGCTTACTTTTCACTACATCCGGGCGGCGATGCAATGGCCCTTGCTCTTTTGACACTGTACTCGAGCCATACAGCGCGTTGTTTCCGGGCAACGACCTAGCATTCACATTATTACGTAATTGATCCATGTCATAGAGATTCGACAAAGTTTTACGTTGGCTGTCGACAGCCTAACACAACCCTCTCCTTTTATCCGGGCTTGGGACCAGCTAAGAATAGCAAAGCTAACCTAGGAATGGAAGATAGAGGGTGGGGATACGTGCTCTCACTTCCTATCCATGACCTGGACTGGAATCCTAAACTGGTGGAATGCCAGTTTTGTTGAAACTCTTTTTGTTAGTCTTTCCATATTCTTTGCTTTTCATTCATAGACTTGGACCCTGTTTTTTTAACAAAAGCATATTCTTTAAGGTAAACTAGCCTGAGATTCCAGAGACATACTGAGTACAAACAATATCACATGTGCAACTTAGGCTTATTTATCATTTTTGAAAATTTGATGCTTAAGAACTAAAAAATAATGTAGCACTTTCATTTACTAGCATGCATATTTCAAAAGCAATGTAGAATTAGATCACAGATATGATTATTCTTTTATCTTTGTTGCATTAAAACATGCTGTTAGTAGTTAGTTAGGAGGAAAGAAAGGGGACATTAGTTAAGACAGCATATTAGTTAGTTAGAGGGGGTCAATGTGATAAGTAAATAATGGGGTGTAGGCGAAGCAGATACTCATTCTATGTTGTATCAATCGGGAGAATTGAGCTTTAGTTTTGTTGTGGAGGGATTTGGGAAGGGGAAACCATTGGAGGATGATAATTCTCTCTCCTATTTCTGTTCAATTTCATTTAATCACTAATATTAATCTTTGGTTATTAACACATGTTCACTTTTTTCCTTGTTGATCTATTTACAGAAAAGTCCCAGATAGGCCCAGAGATCCTGCTAAGTGGAATGAAATCGCTGATGTTGTGTCAGCATTATCTATTCCAGTTATAGCAAATGGTGATGTTTTTGAGTATGATGATTTTGAACGCATTAAATCTGCCACAGGTAGCTGAAAAGAATTCTCCTAGACTTCAACTGAATTTTGAGTTATGTTTTGTTAGAATAGTATTTTGTATATAATGTGCAGTGCAGTGAAACAAATGCTAAATGCAGTTGATTTTTATCATAAATTTTAGGGACCTGAGTTGCCTGGTCTGTATTTAGTTATGTTGCAACCTAATCCTTGTCCTTGTTAATGAGTTCTCTACAAGCTCAATATTCATGTGGCTTACCAGGGTATATCAGATTGCTTGCTGGATATCACTCATGGATCCACCAAAATAACTCATGAGGCTCATATAAATCCGATTCTAGGAAAGTTAGGCTAAGTAAGCATTTGAATTGAATGTCATATAAGAAGAAAGTATTGGTTATCATGTTTTATGGGAATTTATTTTTGATCTTGATGATTACTATTGTATCAAATATACAGTATTCATTTCTACTTCTTTTTCCTGTAATGGTAGACTAGCTATGTAGCTATTCATTTTTCATATTTAATTTCTAATTGACACTGGTATGACATAAGGTGCCTCGTCAGTGATGGTTGCCAGAGGGGCACTCTGGAATGCTTCAATGTTTTCGCCTGAAGGCAAAGTTTCTTATGAAGCTGTGAAAAGAGAATATATTAGGAAGGTAATGTAATTTTTTGGTTCTACTTTAACTACAATGCTTTTTATGACCTTATGTTCTTTACCTAGAGATGGGTGAAAATCTTATGAGTATGCAGTTTCTAAACCCAGACAGATTTCTTTTTTTTTTTTTCATTCTTGTTCTATTTCCCATGCTTATATTGGTGGAGGGTGTTGAGCTTCTGGATGTCATGGGTACTAACTACTAATGTTACTATTTTGTGCTTTTGATATCAGTGCATCTTGTGGGATAACGATTTAAAAAGCACCAAGCATACATTAAAGGAAATGATAATGCATTATTCTTGCCTAGAACTGCCTGAAGGGAAGGCTGTGATCAAATCAGAGTCCATGGCTGATCTAGCGTAAGTTAATTTTTCTTTATCACTTGCCTTCGTGCTTGCAATGTATACTAGGTGTTGACTATATAACAGTATAATCAATTGTCACATTTTTTTTTTGTTATACTCCAATTACTTTTCAGTGACTTTACACTATCATTTGTAAACAAATAAACTCAGGTAAGAAAAGGAAGAACCGAAAGAAGATCTCTAGTTGAGCCTTAATGCCTTTGCTATTCAGAGAAATGTCCCACTCTTGGCACACAATCTCTATGATAGGTTCCTAAACGTGCTATATCTATAGAATCAATATCCCCAGTTCCTTTGGAGATTACTTGATTATGGGATTGCATCCTAGTATAACTGTCATGCTTTCTCTTTTAGCCTCCCTCCCTGTCCTCGCTTGACATCTTTAAGCCTTCTTTGTTACCTAGAAAATAATAATAGTATAGTCAATAATATTTCCTGTGTCCAATTATGGGGCATGGATAGCATTTACCTAGCATTCCCTACAATGATAGATGCATATTAGACATGAATACTTTTTTTGTATAATGAAAATATTCCCTACTTGATTCTGGGATTGCATCCTAGTCTGGCCATTTTGCTTTCTCTTTAGGCCACCCTTCCCCTCTTCACGTGACATTTTTAGACCTTTGACCAAAATAATAATAATAGCTATTTGCTTATTTCCTATGTGTTGAATGAGGGTTTGTATAAAATTTATCTGGCATTTTAAACGTGATTTTTTTTTTTTTTTTTTGTATAATGGACATATTTTAAAACTAATGGAGGATAAAGAAAATTAACCTTCCTTACAGGAACTGCACAATAAGGAAAGGGAAACAGTATAAGAAATAAGATCTTGTCAATCCCACTGCAGGCCGAACAATGAGACTGCTTAAAAAATCATGTGCTTAACACCACAAAGGCTATGAAAATATGCCTGTCATATTGTAAACCTATACAGAATTTTCTTTAGAAAAACAAAGCATTTCTGTTCAACCTTTGACACCAAATGGTGACACAAATATAATATCTTGCCATAAAATTTACCCTTTTTTGCTTGGCCAAAACCCCTTGAAAATGCTAAAAATAAAAGGAAAAAAATTCAAATTCTTAAGGGTTTACCAAAAAAAACTTCGTACTCCATTGCCCAGAGGCTCTTCGCTATGCGAAGGTATGGGGGAGGGATGTTGTACTCAGCCTTACCCTTGCATATGCAAAGAGGTCGTTTCCGGATTCGAACCTATGACCAACAAGTCACCAAGGCACAAGATTCACTTAAAATCCTCCTCCATATAACTAGTTGCTGGCGGCTGGGCAAATTAGAAACAGATGATTGGTGGTTACTAGACTAGACAACACATGACATATATCAGGAGACAGCCTCCTATGAGGCTATGACAAATAGCATTTCAACGTATCATTAACATTGATCTTATCAAATATTGTTGTCCGAATAAAGGATTACTCTCTTAGAAAAAGCCTTATAGATCTAAAAGGGATAATTAAAGAAGGATTTTTTCTGTACTAGAACATGGTTAACAAACTGGGAGGCAGACTTATGAGGAAACATACCAGATAAATCAAGAGTCCTAAGCCTCTTTTCTAAATCCACAAACAACTGAAAAGTCGAGGCAAAAGGTATACCAATCACTGGCTTTGTCAATCGAAGTTCCTGCCAAATGGAAGTTTCAGCACATGGGGCAGTTCTGATACCCTAGTGATATGCGTATCCTAACTTTCCCCTATTTTCAAAACAAAAAGAAAGGCTTCATCAATCTAGTGATAATATAATTTGGAAAAACCTGAGGTTGTCTCTTCCTAGATACAATTTTATGTTAAGGAAAAGGAAGCTGTGGTTAATGGGTAATTATATGTATGTAGTTTTCAAACTCTTAATCTTTTACTTACCCCCTCCCCAGAAAAGATAGTTCTTCCATTCTCTTTTTAATTTTAAATATGAAAATAAAAATAAAGAGGATTGACATGCACTCCTCCACATGTAAATAATTGGTATACTTTGTGGAATACATATTACAACCCCAAGTATTGACCTCTTCATGTGATTGGTTGGACATAGGTTCAACGTTTTACCAAAAAGAGTAGGTTTACTTGATTTATGTTACTTAAAGGGCTTTGGTTGGTGTCTTCCAAGTTCCAACTCTCACGGCCTGTTTGGTACAAGGCATTATAGTATGAGTTTATATTATATGACTCAATTTTATCGACTGTTTTTGGTGTGACATATGATTGGATAATGTTATCCAGTTTCACCCAATTTTATCCTATATGATTATAGGATAAACTTATCAAGCACTAGTGTGATAAAACCTGATAGGATTATTTTATATTAGGTTGGTCAAAAGAATCTCTATTTCAACTCAACCTTATCCTTCCACCACCATCATCATCACTCAACAGTCACAGTCATGTGCATCAAACATTGAATAGTATGAAAGTTTATAATGTAACTTACACTATAGTATTATACTATCTAGCATTATGTTATTGGGTCTTACTGTATGAAAGATAGTGGATTATTTCAAGAAAAACTAAAGTATATTGGATCAAATCAATGAAAACATCTATTGATTCGTCATTTTTTTTTATTTTTTTATTTTATCAGCAAATGTTAGTTCATCTTTTTTGTTAGCAGAGGAGATCAAACCCGTGATCTTTCTCCTCTTTCCTTTTCCGTTAACCATTCAACCCACCTTATATCTCCCTATTGATTCCTCGTGTGTTCATTTTTATCTTTGAAAATTTCTTCTTCCTTTTCTAAGAATGCAGATGAATCCACTATCCACTTATTGTTACTGGACATAATTTTGCATGAAGTTTACCGTTTGGCCTTTTTCCTACTTGTTATTAAGGCTCCATTTGTTTATGGAAAATGATTTGGGATTATATTAATGATGTTTGCTTTTCCATGTTGCACAATCACTAATAATTCTACAACTACATATATGTATTCCTTGTACTTAAGGATCTACGAAATCCTAACCCAATCTCTTACATATGTAAGGGAAACTCTATTTTGTACTGTATAGGATCTGTAAGCAACCCTGTCTGTGGTATTTGTTAAGTAAAGTTCTAACAATGCATTTTTCATGGAAATATTGGCATAAATCTTAATTGATGTTTGCTAGTCACAATTTTCTGAATGGTTTCTTAAAATTAAATTTCTTTATTTCCTTCTTCACTGATGAGAAGCCTGGGCTTGAGTTTGATTTGGCCTGGTTAGCTGGGTCCAATTCTGCTTGAGAGCAGTGTTGTTAAATGGCCGCCATGGCGGAGTTGCGTAGCAGATTTTTGAAAAAACGCCACCGCTATGCGGTGGCGTGGCGGGTTGAAGATGGCGGTGCCATGGCGGCCGCCATAGCCATGGCAGTCATGGCGGACATGGCGGCGAGGCGGAAAATGGCAGAATTTTTTTTTTGTCCGCGGTAGGAGTTGGGCTGACCCGACCTTACCTGGTAACTTAATGAAAAGCACGACCCCTCAAAGCTTTCAGAACGCAGCTGCGACCCCTCCAAGCTTCAACACAAATTGCGACCCCGGAACCCAGCTGCAACCCCTGTAACCAGCCACGACACCCCACACCCACGCGTGACCCGCTGCACATAACAACCAGCAGCGACGACCCACGGCGTGAACGGCGGCGACGAGCACGGCGTGAACGACGGCGACGACCCACACGCAGAACATCGCGATCCAACTCTGTTGGGCATCTTGAAGCTTTATTTTTTTTTGGTTTTGTTTTTGCTGTTTGACACCCCTTTTTTCTGTCTGTAACTTTTTTTCCCTTTTTCTATTTGACACCCTCTTTTTACTTTCGACAATTCCATTTTTATTTTTTTTTTCTATTTGACACCACAATTTTTTTTGTTCAGTCCTCTTTTAAATGGCTGAACCATCATCCGATGCTGCTACTGCAAGTGCAATGAGGAAAAATAAGATAGACCTAGGCTGGAAATATTGTCATTCACTGGTGGAAGGAGATACAAACACCATTGTTTGTAATTTCTGTGGAAAAATCACAAAGGGAGGAATAACCTGAGCCAAACAACACCTGATTGGGAAGTCGGGTAACGTTGCAGCTTGCAAGAAAACTCCACCAAATGTAGTCAAAGAGTTGAAGGAATATATGGCTACCAAAAAAAGTGGGACCACTTACAGTACTTCTGGCAGTGGTAATATGGAAAATATAAGAGATTTTGAATTTGGTGAACCAATTGGATTTGATGGAAGTGAAGAAGATGAGTTTGCGGACTCTTGTAATGTTACTGCAAGTGCAAAGACAAAGTGTGGAACTAAAAAAGGACCAATGGACAAATTTTGTAAGAATTCAGAAAATGCAATCAATCGGAGAAAAATGGAGATGTTGAGACAAATGAACATAAGAGAGTCAATGGATAAGAATGAAGTATTGAAGGTGCATCAACATATTGCTCGCTTTTGGTACCAAGCAGGTTTGTCATTCAACCTCATTAAATTGAAAAGCTTTGAGAATATGGTTGCAGCCATTGGTCAATATGGGCCATATTTGCCAATTCCTAGCTATCATGACATCAGAGTTCCACTCCTAAAGAAGGAAGTTGAATATACTGAAAATTTGATGAAAGGCCATAGGGAGCAATGGGTCAAGTATGGTTGTACTATTATGTCCGATGCATGGACTGATCGGAAACAAAGATGCATAATTAAATTTTTGATTAACTCTCAAGCTGGTACCATGTTTTTGAAGTCTGTTGATGACTCTGATTTTGTAAAGACAGGTGAAAAGCTTTTTGAGTTGCTTGATGCCATTGTGGAGGAAGTTGGAGAAGAGAATGTTGTTCAAGTTGTAACCGACAATGGGAGCAACTATGTTTTAGCGGGTAAGTTGTTGGAGGAGAAAAAGAAACATATTTATTGGACTCCTTGTGCAGCTCATTGTATTGATTTGATGCTTGAAGATATTGGGAAGCTTCCCTTGATAAGAAAGACAATTAGAAGGGCAATTAATCTAGTTGAGTTTATCTATGCCCATTCTAGTACCTTAAGTTTGTTGAGAAATTTTACAAACAAGAGGGAATTGGTGAGACATGCTATTACTAGATTTGTCACTTCTTATCTAACCTTGGAAAGGTTCCACAAAGAGAAAGCAAATATTAGAAAGATGTTTACTTCTGATGAATGGACCTTGAACAAGCTATCTAAGGAGCCTAAGGGAAAAGAAGCTGCAAAGGTAGTTCTCATGCCTTCTTTTTGGAATAGTGTGGTTTACACTCTTAAAGTCATGGCTCCACTTGTGAAAGTGCTTCGTCTTGTGGATGGTGAAAAGAAACCAACCATGGGCTATATTTATGAAGCAATGGACAAGGCAAAAGAAATAATTATCAAGTCTTTCAACAACAATGAAAGCAAGTACAAAGATGTGTTTGCAATCATTGATAAAAGATGGAATTGTCAGCTTCATAGGCCATTGCATGCAGCTGCCCACTTCTTAAATCCAAAGTTCTTTTATGACAACACTGACTTGGAGTTTGATTTTGAGGTCACCAATGGTTTGTTTGAGTGCATTATGAAGTTGATTCCACAATTTGATATGCAACAGAAATTTCTAACCGAGTTGCATCTTTACAAGATTGGTGCTGAACACTTTGGTCCTGACTTTGCAATGGCTCAAAGGAAAACTCATTCTCCTAGTAAGAAACTTTTACCATATGACAAATACAAATACCATACTATTTTTTTATGTATTAGTGTTATAATTCAGAATTCTAACTTCTAAGTTATGCTCTTGGTTGGTAATTGGTATTGCAGCATATTGGTGGCGAATGTTTGGGTCACAAACTCCAAATTTGCAAAAGCTAGCTATTAAAATTTTGAGTTTGACTTGCAGTGCTTCAGGATGTGAAAGAAATTGGAGTGTGTTTGAGCAAGTAATTGTGACAAAACTCTAACTATACTTTTTAATTTTATTTAATTTGGATGATCAAGTTTTATTTGGAGTATATTTGAGATTGAAATCAACATTTATTTGTTATGTTGTAGATTCATTCCAAAAAAAGAAATAAGCTTGAGCACAAGAGGTTGCATGATTTGGTGTTTGTCAAATACAACCAACAATTGAAGCAAAGATATAATGCAAGAGATGAAATTGATCCAATTTCTCTTAATAATATTGATGTGTGCAATGAATGGCTCGTGGGAGAGATGGATCAAGATGATGATAATGATGTTGGAAATGATTTGGTATTTGAAGATGATGATGCTCTAAATTGGGCAACTGTGTATCAGGCTTCGGAGGTTGGAGAGTGTAGGATGTATACTAGGCAGAAAAAGCAAAAAACAAGTGTTGCTGCTGCCCAAACTTCTAAAAAATAGGCAATGGTTGTTGGATCTTCATCAAGGAAGCAAAAAACAATCCAAGAAAATGATGAAGATCTAGATTTTGAGGAGAATATTGATCTTGAATCTGAAGAAGAAGAAATCATGATCAATTTTGAGGCGTCTGATGGGGAAGAGGGAGAGGGAGAGGGAGATGCTCCATTACCATATGATAACAACGAAGATGATTATGTTGGGATTGGAGAAGATGATTAGAGTCTCAACCTTCACTTTGCACTTTGCATTATGTTTTTATCATTTTCTTATTTTGAACTCTTTAATGAGTTTATTTGGTGTTGGTACTTGATTATTGTATGAACTCATGAAACTTTTTTAGTTTATTTGAATGCAATCCTTTGTTTTTTTCAATTTCAATGAGTTTATATATATGTATTTTTTTTTTTGTCCGTCATGATATCCGCCATTTTTCGCTACGCCATCCGCCATATTTTTATTGCAGATTTTTGGCTTTTCGCCATGAACCGCCATCCGCCATTAACAACATTGCTTAAGAGTGAATAAAACATATTTTTTTACACAAGTAGCTTACCGGTCCTCATGATATGCATCTGCTCATAAAAAGAATTAATTTTATATCTGTCAGCTGGGGGCACTCTCTCCATAATGGTGATATAATGTCGCCCAAGAAGAAGAAAGACACTTTGTAGTAAAAGTTGGCTTTTGCTCTTTAACCTCTTTTTATCTCTTCTTAAATTTCAATTTTGCTTGTCTCCTTTTTTCTCCTAGATAATAGAAGTTTTAATCTTCTTGAGGCTTGTAACCATCTTCATATTTTGTTGGGTTTTTAAAGTATATATGACGATGCACTCTGATGTTTCAGGGAACTCTATGGGCAAAGAGAATACTACCAGTTAGTGAAACCTGGTTTTTTTTAATGTCTTTTGGAACATAAAAATTCAGGGTGAGGACATGGCTTCCCTGGTTTAGAATTTGGGCAGCTCCGAGTTTAGGAGGCACATTACAAGAAATTTACACAACTTACCAATTGATTATTCTTGAATTCGAACTCAAGTAACATGTTTGTCATGGATGGAGATAACTAGATGAGCTAAGCCCCACAAGCATGGATATGGATATTGTTATAGGCTTTATTCATGACTTGTAATTTTTTTATACATAATGTAATATTTATTGTAGAGGATTTTTTTTCTTTGGTAAAACATGAACAAAAATATGATTGACTGGTTCTGTATTTTACCCCTGATATTTTTAATAACCTGAAAATTAAATTAATTTTATTTCGTCACAAGTAAAAAGCTTTAAAAGAAATCTAACAATGTTTAATACAACAATTTTGACCTTTAAGTTGCCTTATGGAGAGCTTGTGCCTTTTCGTTTTCTTCCCCATACAACGAGTTGTGTAGTTTCTGTCCTACTTAAGCATGACAAACAAGTACTCCCATCCCGAGTTTGATGGAGAATTTTATTTTGATCGGGAATGAGTATGAATACAGATAATATCTGATTTTTAAAAATAGGTATGGGGATGGGTATATATGTCCCTCTCGTATCTATATCTGTTATGAGTAATAATTAAATTATTTTTATTTTATGTAACATATACATATATTACTTCATTAATTTTTTGTCATCTTTTGTCTTTTTAATTGAAGTGCATACTCATGTTACCTTGGATTTATTTTTATTACAGTGATTACTAGGTCATGACTGATTCTTATGTTTATTTGTTGATAGGATTAGAAGTTTGGGATTAGATATACATATGATAATATTTTTTTTCTTAAATAAATTTTGTGACACTTTCATATAAAATCAAATGTTTTGTTTTTTTCTTCTTAGAATTATTTTTTATGTTTTTATTTTGTTTTTTAAAATTACAAGGTGACTGGATATAGCCGATACCTGCTGTACAGAAATGTGGAACCAAAAATTAGAGTGTTGTTAGGTGCATCCAACATTATTGTTAATGCACCTAACATTTTAAAAAAAATGGCGAAATTGCCCTTGCTTGGTTTTTCTCTTACGGATCAACTTGATCCGTAAGTGACTTACGGATCAAGTTGATCCACTTACGGATCAAGTTGATCCACTTACGGATCAAGTTGATCCAGAAGTCTCTTACGGATCAACTTGATCTGTAAGAGAAAAAATAATAATTTATTAAATATACAGTATATTTAAAGATATTGTTTAAGGTTATTTTATACATATTAATAAAAATTAATAAATACATAAAAGATAATAATAATTTTATAAAATTAATATTATCATCATTAATTTATTTTTTATTTTTATAATTAATCATATCATTAATATTATAAAGAATATAAAAAAATAATTATTATTATATTAAAAATATTAGTACGTTATATAAAATAAGGATATTAGATAACGAATGATGTCCATTTTTTGTTTAATTTTTTTTACACCCTTTTCAACTTCTTTATTTTAATATTTAAAGTTATATTTCAAATTATTTTTTATTAGTTGGTAAACTAAGTTAACTAGACCATTTATAATAATTTACATATACTATAACTAAGTTAACTAGATCATTTTAATAACACGCGTGTATATAGACACAAATGGAATACACAATCAATGAAAATAAATAAAACTAACATTACTAATGAAAATAAATAAAATTAACAATACTCATGAAATGAGTTCATGTACAATATTTGTATATACATGGAATATCAATATAAAATATGTACATAAACTACGCCTGATCAGTGCGCCGCCTGCGTCTAGACCTAACATATACTAGATGGTCCTGTGTCACACTCCTAACCAATCTGAGGCATTCTTCAATCACCTCATGTGTCGATGAGTTAGGCGTGACCACCCCTAGACTTAGATGGCGCTCCAACCTCTCAACAATGTCATCACAAACTTCCTATTACATACAAAACGAATTGATTACACAAATTATTATGCAAATATTGAGGTAAATGACGTAAATTATTAGTATTACTTACCACTGCATGTCTAGGCTTCTCCGCAAATGTCGACGATGCTCCTGGCTCCAGCACGTGAGGGATATTCGTCTGCGGGGCCTGAGGGACGACTCGGGGCTGCGGGGCGTGAGCATGAGGCAGAGGATCTAATGCGTGACCTGGTGTCATGAAAGGATGGGAGATGCGGAAGAACCAGTCCATGTAGTCACTGGAACACGCCCCTGACACAACGCACACCTCACCTGTTGGAACAATATGATCCTCGTAGTGCATCCACCTGTCGTGTATATCATCATACGAGACCCATGAATCGACAGGAGGAGCAGAAATGGTCTGCGTGTAGCCAAACTGCCGCACGACCCTCTCCGGTCGGTAATAAACAACAACAGGCCCCCAGCGCAAGAGACCAGAATAGCACGATTTGGCGTGGAAGTCCCGAACCTCCCGGTGCTCTCCATAAGGGATCCAACAGACATCCGGAATCTGGAGTCGGTCCAGGCGCTCCCTATACGCTGGCGTACGAATGCTCTTCACGGTCTTCTTGGTCGCAATCCACCTACACGCACGTGGAGAATCCTTGTTGTACTCCTGATCAGTAGTGGAGTCCGCGATCAACGGAAAGTGCTCGTAAATTCAGCATTACAGATGTAACATCAAAATTATAAACATTAATAATGAAAGTGTAACAAAATTAAAAGTTGAACATTGTTGAGGCTGAACAAATAAAAAACATATTTGTTACCTACAACAGTGTGATGTAACTGCCAAGCTGTCGGCTGTGGCTCATAGATGCATCGTTCAGCTGGTCGTACATATGCACCAAAGCAGCCACTCCCCAAGCGTACCTCTCCGTCATACTAAGGTCACGAAGGGCCTCCAAGTAGACAACATGGACATTGGTTGCACTCTTGTTAGCAAACAGAGTGCAACCCAGAAGGTGAAGAAGATATGCGCGAGCCGCAGCTGTCCAATGACCTGCCTGGCATCGGCGCTCATATATATCACGTACCCATTGCAGGCGTACGTACGTGCCCCTATTTAAGGGACCTATAAGGGAGAGAACTAACTAGGCTTTTAGCAATAATCCCCAAGGTAGTCATATCTCCACGTGCAAGGGCTCAAAAGCGTGTAAGTCGCCAATCACTGGAAGATGGAGAAGCGAGGAGACATCGTCCAATGTGATGGTGAGCTCTCCCCCCGGGAGATGGAAACTAGACGTCTCCTGGTGCCACCGCTCCACAAACATGGACAAAAGTCTCTGATCGTCGATGTCTACCGAACACGCGATTAGAGAACTCAGTCCTATACCAGCAACAAGTTCCTCAATGGCAGGGACAGGCCTGCCTAAACTGTGGACCTTCCTCCCATGAGAGGATAGCTTCAATTCAGGACGCTCCTGAATTGAAGTATAAAGGAACGAAAAATTCGTTAAAATCATCATTTAAAGGAAAACTAATTACAAGTAACTAAAAATAAATAGTATAAATACCTCTCCCGTCCATACGCTGCAAGCAACGTGATTCGCATACAGGGTCAACACGGATGGGTCGCTCGGACCACCCGAAAATCCCTCATGCGCGTCCTCAGCAGCCTCTGCGCCTGTGTCCGTAGAAATGTCTGGCACAATGTCCTCCACAGCAACTGGTTCCTCCATCGGGTCATCCTGAACATCTAGCGCATGGATGACTGGCTCATCGACGTGATCCGCAGTCATAACGACTCGCTGCCTCCGTGCGGATGCAGTAGGTCGTCGACGCTGCGGAGCATCATCGGAATCATCACGATCTCCTCTGCCCACACCTCTGCTAGTAACCTGACCTAAGGCACGACCTAGTCCTCTGGTCCTAACCATGATCTGCAAATGAGTGACGCAAATTCAATCACCCATTTCATTCGCTCAAATTTTATTGACTAAAAGTCGCGCAAGCTGTCAGGCTTTCAAGAAAGGCATGTCAAGAAAAGCTACACATGTTAAGCTTTTATCGGGTTAGTTTTTATTCAGTACACTATATGATTGAATGGAAATTGATTATGGATCCTAATATTATTGATATTAGATGAACAAAGCCAAAGAAAGAAGAAATCAATCTTCTTGAAATGGAAGCAACTCCTCATCTTTTGGAAAATAAAAGCCTCACTTATGTGGACTGGTCAAGCTTTATGCTTATTCATTTGGTTCAACCTATAAAGGAAGTACATGGTCATAACTTAGTTAAAGGATACTCTATCCTTTATGAGCTATTTCTTTTCTAATACTGGCAGTGAAGTGCATTCCTATGAGCCCCAAGCAATATTAATTGAAATATTAACTACTAAGTAGTTTACCAAGTGTTTTTATGATTCATTCTAATATCTCATGCAAGTTGTGATTTTTTTAAACTTAAACGGTAAATTTATGGAAATGATTGTTGTATGACCAAAATTAATGTTTACTCCAATATGTTTTTGACTTGCTTTGCCATATTTCTATTTTTCTTCTTCTTCAGATTTGATCAAAATGCTTATTGCTCTAAAATTTGCATTGAAATGGAAAGTGTTTGATATAAAACCATTTGTGTGGAATAGTTGGTTCATCATTTGTGATATTATATTATAGCCGACCATGTGGCTTAGAGTTCTAAATAACTTAAGGTTTTGGGATAGTTGGTTCATGATTCCAAATGCATTTCTTCACATACAGGCTCAGAGGTTCTAAGCAAACTACCATCATGCCAAATTCCTAGTTCTATCATGTCAAATTCCTATTTTAATCCATTAATTGCAAGTATTTGCATCTATTTATCTATCTATCTATCTATCTATACCTATTGAGTTGTATGCCTGAACTGGAGAATTTGGATTTTCTATTTCTATTCATTGTTGTTCTCCTCTAATTAAATTGTTAGATATGAATTTAGGTACAAGAAGCTGCAGATTGCTTGGGTGCTGACTGTGTGCCTCGATATGTTGAGATGAAGCACATGGAAGTTGGCTTATAGGGATATCAATCATATTGGTCATAACTTAGTTAAAGGAAGTACATGGAAGTTGGCTTATATGAAGCACATGGAAGTTAGCTTATAGGAATATCAATCATATTAGTCATAACTTAGTTAAAGGAATGAATTTGTATGCAATCACATAAAAGACAATTACATATTCGCATTAAATCAAATAAAAGTATTTAGCAAATAATTAGCATACATTCATGGCAATTTGTATGAAATAGTAGATATTCATGACACTATTTATCAAATATTTAGCATACATTCAGAGGTATCAAATAATATTTGGCAATTTTTCAATTAAAATCAAACTGTGAGTTTTACGAATCACTTGATCCGTAAAGCTCCCAGCGATTTCCGACAACGGTTTCCGTCATCGTCGGCAACACTGGAGCAAAAAAGGGTAAGGTTCACGGTGCTTACCTCGACGGTGGACGCACTAACCTCCTCAACGATCGTTGCTCTTCGCAGAAGCTTCCTTGCAGCACCACCGCAACAATGGCGGCAACCTCCTCAACGAAGAAGAAGAAGAGGCACAAAGAAGACGCACAAGGAATAAAGAAGAAGACGCCCAAAGAATGAAGAAGAAGCAGGAAGAAGAAGAGTTGATCCGAAAGAAGAAGAAGCAGAAGCACAAACGCGGGGAGAGAGAGAGAGGTTTCATTTTAAAAAATAAATTAGTGAGGGAATTATGACCTTTTCACAATAATTGTTGGGTGCACCAGCAAAACTGCTGGGTACACCTAGCAGCACTCCAAAAACTATATATATGTAGGAAACGGGGATGTGTTTGGGGAGGCAGGAATGGGGAACCACATATCGGTTTCAGTCCCTTCCCATTGCCATCTTGTTTTGAATCAAAACACGCATGAGTTGTCGATTCGTGTCTGAGAGTTGGTGCAATTTGTATTTTGCATATTGGTGGTGTGATCACGTCACGCAAGTTATGTATCATACGTTAGCAACCCAAGCAGTTTTGCAAACGACGCATGTAGGCTGCTACTTTACTACAACAAGAAAAGTGTTTATGCTTCAATTTTCAATCATACATTAATTGGGGGTTTTTGCATGACCAAAGAAGATTCAGTTACTTGATTCTTGCATACTCATGCATGATTAAAGCAACAATTTAGGAAGATTCAAAGTTTGTCCGAGGAATAAAAAGATTCCCCAAATAATAGCTAGTTGTTTGATTCTTGCACACTCGTCTATGTTTCTTATTCACGTTTGTGTGATATTTGACTTTACATCTTTATTTGAGTTTGGAATACAAATGCAGTGAATTTATTTAACCAAAATTTCAATTTAGGTTTCAAAACCAATTCTAATTACTTTGCCTTTAATCCAATCTTTTCAAGTTCAGTAATCCATTATTAATGACTTATAGTTTTATTAAGTCAGTCTTACCGTAATAAGATTTAATAATTTATTTTAGCCAGTGTTTTCATCAAAGTTCCTATTTTTATGAAGTTTCTTTAACTAAATTATTATGGTTCTTAAATCTTAATCCATACTTACACAAATTTTTTAAACTTAATAGTGATTGTCCAAAGGACAAAAGTTGTGTCTCGCAAAGTTCTAGGCTTTTTGCTTCAAATCATCAAAGCCTCGTACCAAAACAAAAATTCATCATAGCACAACATATAAACACATTTTTTCTAGCTAATAATGAAGATAAAAACATATAAAATAGTAGTAGCATATAATTTTGTGACACAAAATGAGGCAAAAACATGAAGAAAAAAAAATCACACTTCAACATTCAAGCAACAAACTTTCACCAAGAACATCACTTTAAGGTCAAATTCTTCAAAAAGAGTTCACCAATCATCATATCAACATAATAACATAAAACAACTCACAAGTCTTCAAGACTAGTTTCATAAAGTTCCCCTTACCCAATACTTATATCTTGAGTCCTTCTCCAAAGCTCCTTTAAGAATGTGACTAATTCTCCAAAGCCAGCAACAAAAGCTTTCATTATTATTTTTTTCAATTTAAATTTTGTAATGTATGATTAATTTTTATAATAATTATCTTATAAGTTTTATTTGTAAGATAATTAGTATAAAAAAATAAACAAACTTACTAAGGAAAATTTTAAATTACACAAAGAAACTTACAAGTATATCTATCATAATTTTTATAATAATTATCTTATAAGTGGTATTTGTAAGATAATTAGTATAAAAATAAACAAATTTATTATACAAGGTAAATTTTAAATTACACAAAGAAACTTACAAGTTATATCTATCATAATTTTTTATTAATCAGCAGTACATATGCCTAGAAATTAACCTCCTATTTTTATTTGGGGCTCTAATTGTGGAAATCATGACATTTAAATTCTATTTTATATATTTTTTAATTTTAATTGAATTTGTTGTGTCCTTTTATAGTCTTTTATCTTGGAGATAATTGTATATTTTCTCCTTTTTAAATAATATACTTAAGTATCATTTGTTTTCTTTTTTAATAATATTTTCCTTTTTATAATCTTTCTTGTTATTTTAAAAGTTCTAAATGATTGTATATTTTCAATCAAATGAATTTATTAGTATTATCTAAATTAATTTGAGAATTAAAAATATGACTTAAATATAATTATGATCTTTCAAATTTGGATTACTTTTATTTCAGTCCCCCAAATTTAAATTTTCTTTTTCAGTTCTCCAATTTTTTTTTTAAAAAAATACTCTTTTTAGTCCATTGCCATAAAAAACATCATAATCACCCCCAAATTAATATAGGTTTTCTTTTGGAGAGGGACTAAAAAGATTTTTTTTTTTAAAAAAATAAATTGAGAAACACTAAAAAAGTAAATTTAAAATTGGGGAACCAAAAATAAGATTACCTCAAATTTAAAAGATAAAAAATAAATTTAAATCTAAAACTATTTATAACCTTTGTCAAAGGTCAATTTTACAAACAGTACTATACAAATAATTGATAACTTGGAATTTGAGCCACATCAAACAAATATTTTCTGTTCCTAATTCATATCAGTATTCTTCCCATATTCTTGTTGCTTTTCTTGTCTAATCTTTGTTCATTTTGTCATTATAAATTTGTGTAGCTCAAACAGTTGGTCTTGACTGCATGAGTTCAGATATGACATTGTGTATATTTTTGAAAACAAATCGAATATCAGACACACCATAGGCCTACCAATTTTTTTCTTGCAAAGCAATAGCTTGTAAAAAATGATGATCAACACAGAGCTATTTTTTATTATAAACTCATGATGATTTTTTGTGGCATGTGAAACTAATTATTAACAATTGCAGTATTGTGTATTTAAAATAATGTTTAGTGTGTAATTTATGTAAATATATTTCCTATTATATATTTTGAATTAATAATTTTTTAGATCACATGTATTTTTTATTGAAGAAAATCTTGTTTAAGCCGAATTGAATGATTAAATTTTCCTTCTAAATTTTTAATAGAGTTACATATCAAAGACTTAAGTTCATAAAACTCAAGATCATTGATTAAAATATCTCATTTATTTTTTGTAGATAAGCCTCATTTTCACCTCAATCTTCTCAAGTGAGATTAGTCCAAAGTTTTCTACATGATTTCTGAAAGGCTTCTGGACTTAAAGTGAACTTTCAAAAATCCAAGTTCCTAGCTTCTAGGAATATCTCTCGGGTAAGAAGGAGAAGTTCACTAGCATTATTGGTTTTGTCCATACCATGCATTTAGGAAGGTACTTGGGCTTCCCTCTTCTAGCTAGCAGAATTAAGAAGAGCGACTTTGAATATGTAATTGACAGAGCAAAGAGTAGATTGGTTGGTTGGAATTTGAATTTACTAAGTAGGGCACGGAGGACAACTCTAGCCAAGTCTATGCTTAACTCTATTCATGTGTACCTTACGCAAAATTCACTTCTTCCCAATAGAGTTCGTGATGAAATTGACAAAATTACGAGAACCTTTATCTAGGGTTCCTCTCATATTCAGCTAAATACTCGTGGAGGTTTTTGGATTAGAACAGCAAGGGAGATGAATGGCACCCTGTTGGGGAAGCATGTCTGGTCTTTATTACATGAGCCCAATAAGCTTTGGGTTCAATTGCTTTCAAAGAATCATCCCAAGGCAGGTTTTGTCCTTTGTCATCCTTCAACCTAGGTTCAAATTTAGAATTGGGGTAGGTTTTGTTTTTGTTTGGTTTGATAGATGGTTTCCTCAAGGTCCTCTCTGCAATTTGGTTTATTATGTTAATATATCTTATGTTAACTAGGAGGTTAAGGATATTCATTCTCAAGGTGCCCTTTGAACATTACAGTCTCTTGTCTTATCAGTAGCATTTTTATCAACCCCAACATGAATGATACTATCATTTGGGATGCTTCTGCGAATGGTGCTTATTCAACCGAATTAGCCTATAAGTGGATCACTCAAGCCTACTTTACCCGTAACAGCCTCTTAGATGCTGAATCCTTGGTTTGGCAACTTCTTGTCCCTGAAAATGTTAAATTGTGTCCTAGTCATAATGATTTTCTTGTCCATAGATTTGTTTCTTTTGACCATTCTTGTAACAAGTGCGGTTCTAGTAATGAAACTACCCAGATTGTGTCAAAGCTAGAGCAGTTTGGAGTGCACTTCAATTCTCTTTATCCAATTATGATCCCTTGGTGGATGCTCCTTCTTGGTTAGAAAAACATGCTATTGGCCCTGTAGGAGTGTTGTGATGTAGCTCCAAGTAGAGCTTGTAGGCCTTGGATCTTCTTCATCAATAGAGTCATTTGCTTCTTGAAGATCAATGGCAACAGAATGGAGAAGGATGAGTCAAGAACAAGCTCACCACCATAGGAGGCCATGGATAAGAGCTTAAAGGTAGGAGAAGATCAGTGGAGGGAGAGGGAGAGAGGGGGGCACGAATTTTATGCCTCAAGTGAGGTCTGAACTTTGAAGTCTAACTTATCAAATGATCAAAGTTGAAAAATTACACACACAAGGCCTCTATTTATAGCCTAAGTATCATACAAAATTGGAGAGAAATTTGAATTTCTATTCAAATTTCACTTGAATTTGAATTTGAATTTGTGGAGCCAAATTTGGAGCCAAAATTTCACTAATTATGATTAGTGAATTTCAGTTATGGTTCAACCCACTAATCCAAGATCAAGTTCAATATTATTCGCTAAGTGTGCTTAGGTGTCATGAGACATGTAAAGCATGAAGGACATGCACAAAGTGCGACTATATGATGTGGCAATGGGATGTGGCAAGCAAATGCTCACCTCCCCCCTAGGTTGGTTCAAAATGTAGTTGGATCGTACTTCTCCTAATTCAATTAAATTTCTCTCCCAACACACATATCAAATAGTGCACTTAATGCATGTGAAATTACAAAACCACCCATAATACAAAAACTAGTCTAGATGCGCTAAAATACAAGGGCTGAAAATTCCTATATTACTAGGGTACCCTCCTTGCACTATGGAGTCCTAAATACAAGGCCCAAAAATAATGAAATCCTAATCTAATATGTACAAAGATAAGTGGGCTCATACTTAGCCCATGAGCCCAAAATCTACCCTAAGGCTCATGAGAACTCTAAGGCCTTCTCCTGAATCTAAGGCACAATCTTCTTGGAGTCTTCTATCCAATGCCCTTGGGGGGTAGGATTGCATCATCCACTGTCCCTTGAAAAGGATTTGACCTCAAATCCAGAGGTTTTTGAAACTCTGGACTTCTTCCCTCAACACTTGTAAAAAGAATAAAAACATATATATTAGTGGTGTTGGATATGTTAGAGTAGGGTAAGGTCTGAAACCCCTTTCCTGGGCATCTTCCCATGAGGGAACATGGTTCCTCACTAACTCAATGAGTGGTGCTACAAGTATAGAAAAATATGGGACAAACCTTTTGTAAAAGTTTGTTAAGTCATGGAAGCCCCAAATTTCCCTTATACTTGGTGGAGTGGGCTACTCAAGAATGACCTTCATTCTCTTAAGGTCTGTGGGAATCCCTTGATCACTATTTAAAAAATTAAGGAAAATAATGCAATAAAACATACATTTTTCTGTATTTTTATGTTGATTACTCATACAAAAAAGTATGACAAACCTAAGGTGTTCCATGTGAGTACCTAGGTTTGTATTGAAACCAAAAATAAGAACAAACCTACCTAATGAGTCCCTATGTATGTGAATCATGAAGATGTTGGTTGCATAGGTGATTTTACAAAAACGGGTTGCACCACTCAACACATTCATCATACCACCTATCTTAGGGATTTGGTGCCTCATAATACATATTTTAGGCACCAACAAAGCACAAGGATTTAAGCTCTTACGAACCAAATCCTCATCCAACAACTCCTTTACTTGAGGAATAACCTCAAGCTTAAGAGGTATGGCAGTGCTAAGAAGTGTCCTTTTACAAAGGAGAAGATGTGGAGGTTGTCTAAGAAGGGAAATTTCTTTAATGTTTGTCTTTATTGCAAAATGACTTTCCTTCTTAGCTAACCTCTTGGAGGAGACACTTACCTCCTTACACTCCTCCTTAACCATTAAAGGTTGTTCTTTTTTTCTTTTTCTATTCTTTTCCTCATCCCATTTGAGTTTTATTTGTACTTGATCCTTAGCTACTTGTGAAGGTGTTTGAGGATGCAACACAAATTTAGTGCCAAGATGGGTGAGGGTAACCTTATTAGTTAGGCCATTGTAAATGATCTTCCTATCAAATTGTCATGGCTTTCCTAAGAAAATATGCCCTACCTCCATGGGAACTATATCACAATAACTTCATCCTTATATGTCTCAATGGAGAAAGGTACCTTCATTTGTTGGTTAACTATCATTTCCCCTTGCTCATTGAGCCATTGAAGTTTATAAGGTTTTGGGTGGGGAATGATAGTGAGGTTCAACTTTGAAACTAATATTGTGCTACAACAATTGCAACAAGATCCACTATCCACAACGAGGGAGCAAGTTTTATCTAAAATTTTGCATCTTGTATGAAAGATGTTCTCTCTTTGGGATTGGGATAGATCACAAGATTGGCCTCCAAGGAGCCTTCTAACTATTAGGAGATCACCTTCTTCATGGGGGTAGACTTCCTCACTAGACTCTTCACCCCTTACTTCATCTTCACTTCCACTAGAGGAAGGAAAAGAAGTAGTCTCCTCTTGACCACTATAAATGTCTTGACCCCTCATAATCATGGTTTTCTTTGTAGGGCATTGAGAGGCAATGTGACATCTCCCAAGACATTTGAAGCATTTAATGTTGCTAGTCCTTGCTTGGGAACTAGTCTTAGGGGTGGATTTCTCTATGGTCTTACCCTTATCTTCCTTGGGTTTTGAAGATGTAGGCCCCAAAATTCCTTGGGCTTGGTCCTTCTTTGGAT
Source organism: Glycine max (assembly GCF_000004515.6). NCBI lineage: Eukaryota > Viridiplantae > Streptophyta > Magnoliopsida > Fabales > Fabaceae > Glycine > Glycine max. Next base: position 32,669,353 of record NC_016088.4, on the reverse strand, counting down.
AAGAGTGAAAGCCATAAGATTTTGAAGAAGGCTTTCTTTTAAGTTGTTGCTCCACTCTTATACAAAGTTGGACTAGCTCATCTAGTTCCCTGTATGGAAGGAGTTCAACCTTGCCCTTCACTTCCATATTAAGCCCTCCAAGGAACCTAGCTATGCTTGTTCTTTCCTTCTCCCTAAGTCCAACTCTTAAAAGAAGCAGTTCCATTTGTTGTCTATATTCTTCAACACTCATACTCACTTGTCTATGCCTTTGGAGCTTGTCCATAAGCTCCCTTTCATAGTAGGAGGGAATGTGCCTCTTCCTAAGGGCACTCTTAAGATCATTCTAATACTCTACTAGAGGATCCCCATGAATCCTTCTTTCCCTAACAAGGGAAGTCCACCAATAGAGGGCATACCCTTGAAAGCTAAGGGTATCCAATGGAACTTTTCTTTCTTCACTAATATGATGGCAAGCAAAGAGTTGTTCAACCTTCATTTCCCAATCTAGGTAGGCCTCAACATTATCTTTTCCATGGAAATATGATAGGCTAATGTTAACCTCTTGAGTCCTTCTATCCTTTTCTCTTCTTTAGGAGTGATGTTTAGTATATGATCTATGTCGCCCTCTATAATAGTCGCTAAGTTCTTCACTTAAACTCTTGCAAGAGTCATGACTACTATAGGAGGCATGTTTTTCTCTTTTCATTTCTTTCATTATTTTTCTTCTTTCTTCCTCTCTTATTTACCATTAACACTAGATGAAGAATGAAGATTCATGTTGGTTCTTAAGTTGTGGTTCTTTCTTGTTGGGGGTTTGAAAACAAAAGGTAAAAGAAACTATGGTTGAAACTAGCCAAAATAAACACTAAAAAAGATGTGAAAAATAAGGTAAAAAGTAATCGGTAAAAAGCAAGCTATCTAGGTGGTTTGACAATGGAAGGTAAAGGAAATTTAAAGCAAGCTAGACGGTTTCCTATGTGAAGGCTTGGATGATCCTTTGAAGGTCCCAACTAGCTCTTCAGTTAGTCTACATGGTTTACACTAAGCTATTACACACAAATAGAGGTTTGGGTGGTCTCTTGGAGACTCCCAATACACCCCTGAAGAATGTCCAAATACAAGGAATTGTAATAAAAAAAATTTAACACTCAATTGTTCTATTACAACAAATTTAACAAAGCAATTAAGGTCTTCAAATTTGTCTTCAATGCTTGTTTGTTTTTTAAAGTGTTTCACTCAAAATTTGATGAGGCTTTGGTTGCTTCAAATTCAATGGTGCTCCTAGGATGGTTAACCTCCAAGACTCAAAAATCTTCCTTCAAGCAATGCACCAATTTCCTCTTCCAATCCTTATTGTAGGCAACACTTAAACACATACAAAAAAGACAAGTAAGAAACCAAAAGATGAAATGAAAGATAAACCAAAAGGAAATTTAACATGGCATTAATTCAATGAGATTCAAGGAAAAATAAAGCAAAAGGACGACACCATAAGCCAAGGTGGAACACAAAGGAAGTCCTAGAATGGCACTAGATTAGATTGACAAATTAAAAACAAGACTCAAAGCAAAATTATAGTTATGTCAATTTGACAACACATCTAAAATATGAAAAACTCCAAGAAGTCAAATAGGCTTGTAATACAACTCAAAATAATGAACAATTTTCAAGCAAATCAAGCATACACATTTTTGTTGTTGTTATGGACGTGTATTTTGACGTTAATCTTTATCATATTTTCTTGCTCATTTCTTTTACGTTTTTGTTCATTCGTTTTCCATTTTTTTTCATATGTCTATTTTATCCAGTTAAAATTTCAGCTTAAAACTCGAAGTATTCAAGTCATAGTGGAGTTAAGAAGACAATGTGCCAGAACTGACATCAACCAAAATTTCAACTAGAAATCAAGAGTAGTGTTAATGTTGCTTAAGGCTTGGATAGTTACAATTTGTGTTTGATTATTCTCAATTGTCTTGGATAACATAATTCAAGAGAGCTTAAGACTTATTTTGATTCATAAATCCAGCCACAACTCAGTACCACAACTCAGTACCACAACTTAATTTCTTCATAGGCATCATATAGGAAACTTAGAAAACAAAAAAAATGTTCAACAACATGACTACTTCTAGAACACGTTATGAACTAAATAACATGCATGAATTAGACTCAAAATTAAAACGATAGGCTAAGAATTACAAGAATACATGAACAACTGTATCTAGAATTCAATCAACAAAATCAAAATTTAACACAAACTTAGAACATAATGTGACAATTATTATGACTAAACATGACTCTAAGACAACATGAATGAAGTGATTTACACTTAGATTTTTGTGTTTTCTTTTCTAATCAATATTTTGCAAGAAATTTGTGAGAACCCTAGGGCCTTTTTCTGCATCTTTGGTCCAATCTTCTTGTAGTCTTCTATCCAATGCCCTTGGAGGATAGGATTGCATCATGTTCTTTGCAATTACATCTTGGCTTATCTGGAAATCTAGGAACATTAAGGTGTTTCAAGACAAAACTTGGCAGCTTTGGAGCACGACAAGTCAAGTCCAGCACCTTGTGGAGTATACTAAGAAAGCTTTTACCATGTCCACCATTAAGACTAGCTTATCAAATGGATTCCCCCTCCATCAAATTCTCTCAAGTTGAACACTAATGGGAGTTCTCTTGGAAATTCTAGGATTGGTGGTGTTTTTCGTGATGTTTGTGGTCATTGGATTGAGGGTACCTGCGACTTTACTACTAATCTTCATGTTGAGCTTCTAGCTATGAGTACATGCCTCTCTTTAGGCAGCCAAAGATGTTTTAATTCTATCATCTAAGTTCGACTCTCACTCTCATAAGGAAGGTGTTGATCATATCCACCCTTATGCACCGCTAATATTCACTACTACAATATAAGCATTCAACATTGCCAATTTAACATCGGTTAGAAGAAAAACCGATGTTAAATTAGGCACGATGGCATTTTCATAAATAAATGGGCATTCTTAACATTGGTTTTTGAAAAATCGATGTTACTATGACAAACTTAGCATCTGTTTTCAAAAAATCAAAGTTATTAGTAATTAGCTAACATCGGTTTCAAAAACTGATGTTACTATGAGAAACTTAATACCGGTTTTTTTAAAACCGATGTTATGGAATGCGTTGTTAACATCAATTTCATTTAAAAACCGATGTTAACTGTTTTATTATAATTCTAAATATTCCTCTAGTGCCTTACTCTCTCTTTCTCTTTTACTCTCTGGAATGTAACCCTTACTCTCTGTGTCACTCTTTGAAACATATTGTTGCCACTCTGTCTTTGTCCATTGCGCCATCGTGCCATTGTGTGTCCAGCATTGCGTCACCGCCACCGCATGTCAAACCAGGATTGTTCGTTGCGTGTTGGCCACTTTAATGTTGTTTTTTTACTATTAGAGTGTTGTTGCTACATTTGAGCTTAGTTTGAATGTTCAATGTATTATGATGTTTCAAAATTCTATTTATTGCTATTTTAGAGTAGTAGCAGGTTTGATGCTAGCGAGAAAATGGTCCATCTGTATATTGTCAAATAGAATGTGTCTGTTCTGTGTGCATATATGAATGTAGTTAATTAATATTCTTAATGCATAGTGTGATCAAATTATATGATACTACATATGATTTCACAAATAATTGATGATATCACCATTGATTTCTTTTTTCTCTTTCTCAATTGGAAATTAGAAGTTATGTTCTGAAAAAGAAAAGTATTATCTACATTATACTACACTATTAACACAGTCTTGGTCCACTATCGTTGGAAAACATGCTTGTTTTCAAAATTCTGAATCAATAAACCGTTATGCTAGTGGCTTCATCTTGATGTTCTCATTCCCATCCAGTCAAATTCGGTCCATTTTTTGACTATATGACACTAGTAGGCCCTTCAATCCATGAACAATGACGATAAGCATAGGCCTACATTCATGGGGAGGGGCCAGTTGCTCCCCTATAAATCATAAATGAATTATTTTTTCATAGTTCATACTTCAAACTCTTTCAAAGCATTTTATACCTTTTGAATCATTAAGTTAATTTCAACTGCTTGAATTTTTCATAGTTACTTGTATTCTATTCATATTATTACATGTTTCCTTAGAGTTTGTTCGATTGAAAATAATCTTAAATATCATTGTCCTCCAATTATAAGCAAGGCATTTTCTTAAGTTGAGAGAGAACCCTTATACATTTCGTTCATTAGTTTGCTTCAATTACATTTTTACTTCAAAATATTTGATATATACATACATACATACATACATACATATATATATATATATATATATATATATATATATATATATATATATATATATATGTTGCATAATGGATTTTGTAGGAGCTACAACAACAATTGATAGAGGACTAGGAAGCTACAAAGGGCCTATTATGTCTGTAATTTCTTGTTGGTTTAATTGGGTCTTTTATTGGGACTTTGTAATTAACTTCTTAGTTTTATTAGTTAACGGGTGTTTAGCTTGTTGGGCTCAGGTGCCAAATGTACCTTTTTAGTTAGGAATATAAATATGATGCTCTAAACATTTTGTAAAGATAGATTTGGATGAAATTTGAGATTAGCCTTTGTGCTAAGTGAGAGTTGTCTTTTGGTTCTTGGATTGGAACCTTTTTATTCTTATCTCTTCCATTCTGATATTTCTAAACCCTTTTGATTCCATTTATTGAGTTTTTGATGCTGAAATGTGTGATCCATGCCAATGAAGTAAATGATTAAGTAGGTCTATATTAGAAGCAAATGAGATGGGCCACAATTGAGAGATCCCAAACTGGCCCAATAATTAGTTAGAGAAGTTGTTGATCATTTAATTACATTTGTATTCTAATAGTTAGTGAAAAAGGGGCTAGTTAAGATTGTTGGTGAGATAGAAGAGTCTAGAGTCTCTTGAATTTCTATATGAATTTCATTTGCACTGTGCCCATTTTACACTTTGAGTCTAGTATGGAATTCATTTCTTCAATAAAGTCAGATCCATTTTTTTCGCTAATTTTGTAGTGCCAGTGTAACAATTGGCATTTGAGTTCTTAGATCTAGTGAATGACACAAGATTCAATCAAGAAAAGGGTTGTGGGAGATCATGTGTAATGACCCGCCTCGTCACGACAATATCACAACTCTAAACTGTGAAAATTTCAATTTTTAAAGTGAAAACTCCGTTAATTTGCTTATGAAAAATGAAAGTAAATTTTTTCACGATATACATTCCCAAAAAACGCACTATTACATAAATGAATATATATATATATATATAGTAACTTAGTACACATCATTCACATAATGGAAAGTAAATTTGTTCATACATATAATTAAATCTGTGATTTACATCCTCAATTAAAAAAAAGAATTATAGAACCAGCTACTGAGGAGTTGATTAACAAAATACAATTCTCTCCCAAAATAATCCCAATGTCATCACGTCGGCTTGGTAGCTCCACAAAATAATCTCACTTCACATACTCTACTACTGTCCTTCTACTCCCACGAACAAAGGTTTGTGATCATCACAGGTACCAACCACATGGTACAAGAATTGCAAGGGTGAGTTCGTTATAAAAGAAATTAATTCAAAAAAATCAAATAACCACAATTAGTAAGGAAACATTAACAAATATCATAAGCTTACAGAAACATTCATTGGTCCAACACACACTCAACAAATAGTCATCATCCATCCATAATTCTAATAAAATATGCTCGATATGATGTATGCACCTGACCTCAACTCTCATATGCAATGTAGTACCATCCCCAAGGAAATAGCCTAAGTATGTCCACACGACACTTTCACTTAGGAAAACTAGGCAGTAAGTATCGAGGTCACCTAGTCGTGCACAGGCAACTCCCCCCCCCCCCCCCCCCCCCCCACGATGATCAGCCTAAGTCTCAAGGGAATTCCAAACTGAGTGACATGCCCCCAAGTACAAGTATTCCTGAGAAACTACAAGTACTTACTGACAAAGTTTATACTATTTTCATGCAATATGAAGTATGACACATGGGCACCATCAATACACTGACCGTGGATAATTAAAGATTCTAAGTCATCCCTTTCCAGAGATGCTTTAAACTCTTTAAGCACTCTATTTCCACCACTAGGGATATCCAACAAGGTCATTACACCCCCCATGTACATACACAACATACATCGTATGAAACATGGGCACCATCAATGCACTGACTGTGGATAATTGAAGATTCTAAGTCATCCCCCTCCAGAGATGCTTAAAACTCTTTAACCACTCTATTTCTCCAACCAGGGATATCCAACAAGGTCACTACACCCTCCATGTACATACACAACATACATCGTATGAAACATGGGCATCATCAATGCACTAGCCGTGGATAATTAAAGATTCTAAGCCATCCCCTTCCAGAGATGCTTAAAACTCTTTAACCTCTCTATTTCCCCCACTAGGGATATCCAACAAGGTCACTGCACCCCCCATGTACATACACAACATACATCATCATAGCGCATTTTCAACATCATCAACATTTTATCTCAATGTCATTGTCAACATCAGCATTGTCTCATCTCAATATCATTCTCAACATCAACATCATCTCATCTCAATGACATTATCAACAACAACAACATCATCTCATATTAACATAATCATCAATAACAACATCAACTCATATTAACATAATCATCAATAACAACATCATCTCATATCAATATTATCATAAACATCAACATCACCTCATATCAATTAATGTCATCAATAGCAATATCATAAATAAGTCACATTCCGCATATACATACATATAGTTCATGCCTGAGATTCACACTCCTCAAGTCTTCAGAGAACACAAGTCTAATAAAAACAATAATGTCATTTATCAATAATATATGTATCGCATCCCATTAGTCAAAAACATTGTTTTTCTTGAAAACCAATATGCAATAGAGACAGACATACATCCCCATAGTTAGGTTCCCTTACCCCAACTACGGTATTAAAAGTCGTAAATTATAATAAACTCCCCTCATCTATTGTGAGCTTTCCGTTAATTCCTCTTTGTGTCACTCAGAGGTCTCTCTCATTCAGGCTCGTCAGTTCAAAATGCAAGGTTCTATATACCAAATTGAGGGAAATTTAGTATAGATTTCAAAAACAAGGTTAATAACAATATTCGGAGTCAAATACCCCTGTTAAAACATAAAGGGCTAAGGGGGTGTTTCGGATTTTACTAAAAGGAGACGTCATTTTGAAATTCCGTTTACGCCAATGTGACCAAGGTTCAGTGAAGGTCACGAAAATAACATCCATTTCATAAAAAGATAACTTTTACAACGTCTCATTTTCAAGGTTTCTTCAAAGGAAGTGTAAAACACCCTATTATAGTACCCAAAACACAAGAGACACTAAGATAAACTCAAACTAACTAAGAGAAAGGCTTAGAAGTCAAGATTACCTCAGAGAAGCTACGAAAGGAAGGATTGAGGGATTTTTTTTCTCCACCAAATCCTTGAGGTGGATTCTGAGGATTCTGCTTCGATTAAAATGTTCCTCTTGGTGTGGGGGTTCAGTGGCAAGCAACGGTGGCTCGTGGTGGCCACCGATGGTCGAGGGTGGTGGAGAAGAAGGTGTTAGGGTTTGGGTGGGCGTTTGGAGAGGAGAAGAGTGAAAAAATCATGTTTTTCACGCTGAAGAACGTATTTATAATATGTAGATCTCGTTTAGTGAGTTTGTCTCGCTCAGCGGGAGTCCACTTTTCATGCTTAGCACGACAATTTGTGTTGAGTGAAACTCCCTTTGCGCTAAGCGCGACAATTCTCGCTCAGCGTAATTCCCTCTCGGGTTGGAATTGCGCTTATCGCACTAATTCTCGCTTAGCGCAATTCCCTCTAAGGTTGGAATTGCGCTTGGCGCGCTTCTCATGCTAAGAGAGAGATCGAAGTTGTTGTTTTCAAAATCCAAATGGTTAAACTGTGGATAATTGTCTTAGGAACCTCTAACCAAAATGTGAAGACGATCCAACGGTTAATGAATCCAGGATTGCGATTTTACCGAAGTAGGTTTAGGTAAAATTTGAAATTTTATAATTTTAACTTAGCCCAATAAAACTCCACATAATTCAACATCAATCAAATCATACATGACTAATTCAAGCCATACCTCAACTCATTCAAGTCAAACATATAATCAAATAACACGATAAATACAATTAAACATCAATTTATAATTAGCACTATTTCAGGGTGTTACACCGTGAGATGCAATAGGTGTGACTGATAGAGATCTTGAAACCCATCTTGAGCAGGTGTAACAGTAGGTAGTGGAGTTGCAGAGATAGATGGATGCAACTCAAGGAAAATCGCAAGACCTTGGAGACTGATGGCACTAGTACAGAGATTGTGTGACAAAAATCCCAAAGTGGGTGTAGGACCTAAAGGATCAATTGCCTGCCTAGTTGCAAAAGTTTATAGGGAGAAACCACTTAGATTTGTTGCTCATGGGAAATCTAGATTAGTTTGCTGCTTGTGTTGCTATGCTTTTTGTAGTGAGACAAACCATTCCATATTCTATCGATACTTATCCCAATTCCCAAGTTCAGGATATCTATTTAATTGTTCGAGTTGATGTCATTGTCATTCCATGTGTGATGAGATGAGGCAGGAATCTATCAATTGGAACATCTTCGATCATTTTTACACTAAGGATTTCGGTCACCTTAAGCATTTTCTAGGTATTAAGATGGCTCAATCTGCCACTAGTGTTGCAATATCCTAAAAGGTATGTGCTGGTTTGTGGACAGTCCCATGGATCCAAACGACAAACTTGTGTAGGACAGAAGAGTCACTGCACTTACATCTTTCTAGTACTTTTAATTTATGACAAATATGTTCTCTACTATGATAGACAATGAAACACATTAAATAAACAGTTTCTCGATAGACTCATTTCTCTAACCACACTTATTTTCGTCACAAGTAAATAATGAAGCAACCTAGTTTTATTTTCCCTATTTAAGTTATAATTATAAGATAGAAATATATGTATATATTATTTTTATATCTTGTTAAAATCAAGTTTCTGGTGTTGTGTTATGCTCATGTAAATTATTTACTATGTTTAGGAAAATTGAAGAAAACACATACAATAGAAATGTCTTAGTCTTTTAAGTAGCAAAACTAATGGAGTCTAATAGTTACTATAAGTTAAGGGGTAAATCTCAAACATTTATTACATACTTTTCTTATTTTTGTGAATGTAATATCTATATCTCTAAAACACTCAAGAATGTTTCAGGACTGGTGACAAACAAGCATCAAGAGTGACATCATATTCATCTACATAGTAGCTAACCTCACTATCCAATAGCTTATTTGCTTTTTCACAAACCCCTTTAAGATTCCCATTTGCTTTTGTATCCTGATTCAGGAATAATTGAAGACTCAGTTAAAACTCTGTATGTTGAATCTGATATTAGTTCGTGAGACCAAAAGTACTTAGATTTGGAGTTGAAATCAGTATTAAACTCAAGAAGAGGATTCCCTATCTACAAATTTCAACATATATGAACTAGTTATGTTTTTAAATCAAATCAACTGGTTTTTTTATATTAAAATTATTCAGATTTTCCCTTCTCTACTACTTATTGCTATTCCCTTGAGATTGAATTTGCTCTTGGTTTGAACATAGTGGTGACCTACAAACAAGTGTGAAATATGCATTATTTTACTATAGTTTCAAAGTGAATATATAATTCATTTATACTTGATTCTAACCTCCATAATTCTCCCTTGTAATGAAGAAGCCTCTTTTTGAGTGCTTAGGGAATTTAGTGAACCATTGTTGTAGGAAAACAAGATTATCCCTAGCTGTACAAAACCAAGACCATTGCCAAATTTCTTTTTGGAAATGTCATAAAGATATAAAACTAGAAACAAATTTCTTAATTCTTTTTTCTTTTTTTCTTTGAGGATTTGAATTGGAGAGTCAAAAAGGCTAAGAACTATAACATGCCATAACTAAAGCCTACATAACATATGTTGTACCAATATGAACAACTATTGGCTTCAAGCATTCCGTATCCTCACATACAACACCCTCATTGATATGATTTTCGTTGTAGGGTCTTTTTCTTTTCCTGTTTGCATCGTCATCACCACATCGAATGATATTGTTAGTGACCATCTTTTCAAGTATGAATGTCCTTTATACACTTTTGAGCCTTTTTTGTTACTGGTGCTTTTATAACTTGTTTATGTGATTAATGATTGTGTCCGATTTACAAGTTATGTTCATTGTGAGTGAACTTTAGTTTCTCGTTTGAGATTCAATACAACGATTCTTCCAGACAATTTGGATTAATCGTTGTATTGATCTTGAATTGTCCGTTTGGACTATTTGGGAAGAGTTATTTTTTTATACTAGATTCATACATATATGTTAAGTTTCTTTTCTTAAATTTGATAAAATTTCGGTATAGTGCATTTCATTTTGTTCTCAAGGTGCATACTTGATTGTGGTGTAATTGATGTGACCACTTTCATGTTGTGTACTTGGAGATCAAAGCGAAATATTGTTGAAATTTCATGAAATCTAATAAAAGATATTTAACCTATGCATATGTATCAAGTATAAAACAATGTTTTCTTGAATGGGATATGGCCACACCTTTAATGAAAAAATTGAGATCTTCATGCATCGAATAAACCTTGTATGTGACTCACAGAAAAGGAAAGATGGATTGAAGTTAGATGAATGCAAGTCACATAAGCCCTGCATATGAGGAAGGGGTTGAACATTTCTTGGGATTTGCCTTGGAAAGAACTGAATCGGATGAAGATGGGAAATATTTTTGTCCTTGTATAAATTGTTTTAATGGGAGACAACAACTAGTAGACGATATACAGGAACATCTTCTATGTGATGGGATTAAGAGGAATTATACGACATGGATATGACATGGTGAATTGACAGACATGTAAAGGGGGTCCCAAACTGAACTAGTTGATGTAGAAATGGGAGATCGATTAAAGGATATGATTTGTGATCTTGGACAAGAATCTTTTCAGCAAGTACATACCCCTATGTATGATACATTGGAAAGTGATTCGAAGAATCCTTTGTATTTGGGGTGCAAGAAGTCATTGACACTGTTTTCAGTAGTGGTAAGTCTGGTTAATGTGAAAGCTAGATATGGATGGAGTGACAAAAGCTTCACTTTGTTGCTTAACGTAGTGCAGGGTATGCTTTTAGAAGAAAACACGTTGCCAAAACGTTATTATGAGGCAAAAAAGATATTGTGTCCCATGGGTATGGAGTATCAAAAAATTCATGCATGTCTTAATGATTGCATATAGTGTAGAGATGAGTTTGAAGAAATGCATAAATGCCCTAGGTGTGGGGTATCACGGTACAAAGTGAAGGATGATGACGAGTGTAATAGTGATGAAAGCACAAAGAAAGGCACTTAACAAAGGTGTTATAGTATCTTCCTATCATTCCAAGGTTAAAACGTCTGTTTGCTAATGGAGATGACACAAAAGACCTTACATGGCATACAAATGGGATAAACTGCGATGGAATGCTCCACCATCCGACCGATTCTTCCCAATGGAAGATTAATCGTTTGTATTCGAATTTCAAGAAAGATGCAAGAAATCTTATGCTTGGACTTGCCAGTGATGGAATGAATCCTTTTGGTAGTTTAAGCACAAAGCACAGTTTATGACCTGTTTTGCTAACAATTTACAACTTTCCTCCTTGGTTGTCTATGAAGCAAAATACATGATATTGTCTATGATGATATCGGGGCCAAGATAACCAGGAAATGACATCGATGTTTATCTAAGTCCCTTGGTGGAAGACTTGAGAAAGTTGTTGGATAAGGGGGTTGACCTGTTTGATGGGAATCGAAATGAGGCATTCAAGTTACGTGCATTAGTATTTTGTACCATTAGTGACTTTCCGACATATGAGAATTTGAGTAGATATAGTGTTAAGGGCCATCATGCATGCCCTATATGTGAAGAAGACCCAAACTATGTACAACTGAAACATGGAAGAAAAATAGTATACACTTGGCATTTACGTTTTTTGAAACATTATTACCCTTACTGACGATTGAATAAAGCTTTTAATGGAAGTTAAAAGCATGAAATTGTGCCGATACCCTTAACTGGTCAGCAGGTTCTTGAGCGGGTTGAGGACATCAATATTATATTTGGAAAGACCCAAAAGAAGCTGACAAGTAAAACTTGCATATGGAATAAGAGGTCAATATTCTTTGATCTTCCATACTATATTTTCCTCCTTCATTTTTTGACATAATGGTTCACTTAATTATTCATCTGGTGAGGGAAATTAAATTTTGTGGTCCCGTTTATTTATAGTGGATGTGCCCAGTTAAGTGATACAAGAAGATCTTAAAAGGGTATACAAAGAATCTACACCATCCTGAAGCATCCATTGTTGAAAGGTACATTGCAGAAGAAACTATTGAGTTTTGTTTAGCGTACATTAAAAAGGCAAAACCTATTTGACTTCCTGAGTCTCGACATGACGAGAGAGTGAGAGGTAAGGATTCACGAGGATTGCATGTTATAACTTCGGGTCTAGTGGAATTAAAACAAGTTCATTTGTATATATTAAATAACAATAATGAAGTTGTGCCATACATAGTTCGTCATGAAGCCTTAGTCAGGGAAAGTAACCCAAAAATGACCAAGAATTAGGTGTTTAAAGAGCATAACAAGACTTTCCTAAAATGGTTTAAAGATACAATCTTTGGTGGCAATAATGCTTCTGAAACGTTAAGGAAGTTAATAGATGGGCCTAAAAGAAATGTTAGAACTTGGCAGGGATACGATATCAACAAGTACTCGTTCTACACCAAATCATAAGACGACAAGAGTATAGTACAAAATAGTGTTGTTAGTCTTAAGGCTAAATCCCATCACTTTGCTACTGTAAATGATGACAATCTCTATATGGGGTCCATGCCTTACTTTGGAGTCATTGAAGAAATTTGGGAGCTTAATTATGTTAAATTCATTGTGTGTTTTTAACTGTAAGTGGGTTGATAGCAATATCGGTGTGCGAACCGATGATTTAAGATTTACTTTGGTAGATCTAAATAAGCTAGCTTATCAGAATGAGCCTTTCATCATGGCAGAACAAGATAAACAAGTGCTTTATGTTCAAGATCCTTGTGATGAAATGTGGTTAGTGGTTCTACATAGAAAAACCATTAGTGTTAATCTTCAAGATGATGATTCAACTGTTGATACTTGCACACTCCTTTCTCCATACACATGCCTAATGTCAATGGAGAAGAAGAAGTTGATGACGCCCATGCAAATCATAATGATCATGATGAAGGAGAATTAATTAACATCTTATAATGTAATCATTTTTTATATATACTTGTTTCCATACTTACAATTACATAACTTACTATACTTTTGAGTTGACTTTAATTAATGTTGTTTTTTAACAAGCACATGGCTACACCACTGAGCTCCCCTCCTCATGAGTCAGCCAGCACCTTCACCATCTACATTGAAGAGGACTAGAAAAGCCACACAGCTCAGATCATTGTCTGCCAAACCCGTGGGGGTGGAGAGACCATTGGTTCATGTGGATTCTACCACTAGGAAAGCTGATGGTCCACACAAAAATAAATTAAGGATCTATTTGGGGGACATTGCTTGAGACAAAGTGATGCAAGCTCCATTGGAGCTTGTAGGCCTAGGATCTTCTTCATCAATGGATTCCTTTACTTCTTGGAAGATGAATGGCCGCGGAAGGGAGAAAGGAAGAGAGAGAGGAGACGCCACTTCAAGGAGAAGATGAGTCTAGAAGAAGCTCACCACCATAGGAGGCCATGGATAAGAGCTTGGAGGAAGAAGGAGATGAATGAAGGGAGAGGGAGAGAAGAGCACGAAATTTTGTGCTCTAAATGAGCTTTGAAATCTGAAGTTTAATATTCAAATTATCAAAGTTGAAAAAAAATGCACACACATGACCTCTATTTATAGCCTAAGTGTCACACAAAATTGGAGGGAAATTCAAATTTCACTTGAATTTGAAATTGAATTTGTGGGCCAAACTTTGGAGCCAAAATTTCACTAATTATGATTAGTGAATTTTAGTTATGGTTCAGCCCACTAATCCAAGATCAATTCCAAGATTCTCCACTAAGTGTGCTTAGGTGTCATGAGGCATGAAAAGCATGAAGGACATGCACAAAGTGTGACTATATGATGTGGCAATGGGGTGTAGTAAGCAAATGCTCACCAACCCCTCTAAAATTTAATTGGACTGGGCTTCTACCAATTCAATTAAATTTATTTCCAACCACACACATCAGATATCCACTTAGTGCATGTGAAATTACAAAACTACCCCTAATACAAAAACTAGTCTAGGTGCCCTAAAATACAAGGGCTGAAAAATCCTATATTTCTAGGGTACCCTACCTACATTATGGAGCCCTAAATACAAGGCCCAAAAATAATGAAACCTTAATCTAATATTTACAAAGATAAGTGGGCTCGTACTTAGCCCATGGGCCCGAAATCTATCCTAAGGCTCATAAGAACCCTAGGGCCTTCTCTTGCATCTCTGGCCCAATCTACTTGGAGTTTTCTATCCAATGCCCTTGCGGGGTAGGATTGCATCATTCTCTCCCCCTTGAAAAGGATTTGACCTCAAATCCCGAGGTTCTTGAAACGCTGGGCTTTTTTCCTCAACACCTGTAAAAAGAACAAAAACATATGTATTAGTGGTGTTTAGTATGTTGAAGTAAGGTAAGGTTTGAAAACTCATTTCCTAGGCATCTTCCCATGAAGGAACATGGTTCCTCACCAACTCAATGAGTGGTGCTACAAGTATAGAAAAATATGGGGCAAACCTTTTGTAAAAGTTTGTTAAGTCTTGGAAGCCCCAAATTTTTCTTACACTTGGTGGAGCGGACCACTCAGGAATGACCTTTATTCTCTTTGGGTTCATAGGAACCCCTTGATCACAATTTAAAAAATAAAGAAAAGTAAAGCAATAGAACATACCTTTTTCTGTATTTTCATGTTGATTATTCCTACCAAAAAGTATGACAAACCTAAGGTGTCCCATATGAGTGCCTAAGTTTGTATTGAAACTAAAAATAAGAACAAACCTACCTAATAAGTCCCTATGTACACAAATCATGAAGATGTTGGGTGCACGAGTGAGTTTACAAAAGAGTGTTGCACCACCCAAAGCATTCATCACACCACCTATTTTAGGGATTTGGTGCCTAATAATACCTATTTTGGGCACCAACAAAGCACAAGGCTTTAATCTCTTGCGAACCAAACCCTTATCCAACAACTCCTTTACTTGAGGAATAAACTCAAGCCTAAGAGATGTGGCAATGCTAACAAGTGTCTTTTTACAAAGGAGAAAATGTGGAGGTTGTCTAAGAAGGGAAATTTCTTTAATATTTGTCTTTATTTCAAAATGTCTTTCCTTCTTAGCTAACCTCTTGGAGGAGACACTTACCTCCTTACACTCCTCCTTAACCATTAAAGGTTGTCCTTCTTCTTGGGGGTAGATCTCTTCACTAGATTCTTCCCCTTTTGCTTCTTCACTTTTACTAGAGGAAGGTGAAGTAGTAGCCTCATCTTGGCTACTATAAATGTTTTGGCCCCTCATAATCATGGTTTTCTTGGTGGGGCATTGAGAAGTAATGTGTCCTCTTCCAAGACATTTAAAGCACTTCATGGAGCTAGTCTTCTCTTGCATACTAGCCTTAAGGGGTTGCTTTTCTATTGTCTTCCCCTTATCATCTTTGGGCTTAGAAGGTCTCACCCCTAAGATTCCTTGACCTTGGTCTTTCTTTGGATAAGAGTGAGAGCCATAAGATTTTGAAGTAGACTTCCTTTTAAGTTGTTGCTCTACCCTTATTTCCCAATCTAAATTAGCCTCTACATTGTCCTTCCCATGGAAGTATGGGAGTTTAATGTTAACCTCTTGAGGCTTTCTTTCATTTTCTCTCCTATGGGAGTGAGGTCTAAGATGTGACCTATGCCTTCCTTCATAATAGTCACGAAGTTCTTCACTTAGGCTCTTGCAAGAGTTATGACTACTATAGGAGGCATGTTTTTCTCTTTTCATTTCTTTCATTATTTTTCTTCTTTCTTCCTCTCTTATTTTCTCTCTTTCATCTTTACTTATTTCTTCCACTCTTTTTTTACCTTTTTCTTTTCTCTCTTGTTTTTCATTCCACAACTTAAGGGATCTCAACTCATCTAATATCTTATACAAGGGGTCCTTAGGAGTAGAACCCTCACCATTAACACTAGAAGAAGAATGAAGACTCATGTTGGTTCCTAAGTTATGGTTCTTTCTTGTTGGGGGTTTGAAAAAAAGGTAAAAGAAACTATGGTTGAAACTAGCCAAAATAAACACTAAAAGAGGTGTGAAAGATAAGGTAAAAACTAATTGGTAAAAGGCAAGCTATCTAGGCGGTTTGACAATGGAGGGTAAAAGAAATAAGCTATGAAAGTAAGCAAGAAATTAAAGTGCAAGAAATGCAAACTAGGCGGATCCTAAGAGTGTTTGGATGACCTCATTTAAGGTTCCCAACAAAACACTAACTATCCTAAGGGAAAATTGCCTAAAATTATTACACACAAATGGAAGTAGGGTGACCTAGCGGAGGCTCCCAACTTACTTCCAATGAAAGGCCTTTTTGTTACAAAATTTGAAAGCAAAGCAAATTGCCAATTACAAAATTACAAAGAAAAAAAAAGTCCTCAATTGTGGTGGCTATTCTCTCTTTAGTGTTTCACTCAATTTGGAGTGCTTCTAAGTCCAATAGCTCTTAAGGTGGTTGGCCCCTTTCTTCTTGACTCAAATTCTTCAAGATATAGCACTAATCCTCCTTTCCAATTCCCTATATGGCAACTCACAAACAAGGAAACAAAGAGACAAGCAATAACCAAAGACAAAAAAAAAATGAAATGAAAGCTAAACCAATAGATTTTTAACAAGAGAAATTTTCAAGGATTATTCAACAATTAAAGCAATGAAAAGCACAAACAGCAAGCTAGGACTCAAAGAGAAACCTAGAATGGCTCTAGAGTAGAGTAGAAAAACTAAAAAGAAAAAAGACTCAAGAAACCTCTAGTTTTGGCACTTATTTTCACAATAATTTTCAATTTAAATTTCAGAACTAGGATTGGTATAAAATAGGCACCAATTATAGAACAAATTTTTGAGCCAAAACAACAAGCACACTTCCCTTTCACTTTTTTTTTCCTGGACACTGATTTTTCTGCCAACTTGTGTGATTTTTCTTATTTTTTCCTTTAATCCAAATAGCTTGGCTCTTTTTTTATAATTTTTTTCCAGATGTCTAGAAAATTCAGTAAAAATTTCAGCTCAAAAATCGTAGTGACCAATTCCCAGTAATTTATACAATTTTGTATGTTCAAGCTGCCAGCACCAGCGATTTCAACCTAGAAATCAAGAGTAGTGTTTATGTTGCTTAAGGCTTGGATAGTTACAATTTGTGTTTGCTTATGCTCAATTATCTTGAATAACACAATTCAAGAGAGCTTAAGACTTATTTGATTCACAAATCCAGCCACAACTCAGCACCACAACTCAACTTCATCATAGGCATCATGTAGGAATCTTAGAAAACAAAAAAGAGTTCAACAACAAGACTACTTCTAGGAATTGATTTAGAACATGTTATGAACTAAATAACATGCATGGATTAGACAAACTTAGAATTCAATGTGACAATTACTATGACTAAACATGACTCTAAGACAACATGGATTAAGTGATTTACACTTAGATTTTTGTGTTTTTTTTTCTAATCAATATTTTGGAAGAAAATTTAGATCTAAGGTTCAACACATGAATATTATGAATGAAAAATGATAGAACCTAAAATCAACACAAAAACAAGATTCAAGAGTAGATCTACAAAATTTGAACCATAGAAATGCAAGAACAAGTGTAGATCTAAGATTTAATCAGTTTATTTTTTTTTTAATCTACTCTAAACAACACCAAACCACAAGACAATAGAGGATATACAAGGAGAATAAGATGAAGAACAAGGAATTAAAGAGAATTCACCGAACAAAAAGATAGAGGAATGGCCGTGGAAGGGAGAAAGGATCTTCTTCATCAATGGATTCCTTTGCTTCTTGGAAGATGAATGGCCGTGGAAGGGAGAAAGGAAGAGAGAGAGGAGACGCCACTTCAAGGAGAAGATGAGTCTAGAAGAAGCTCACCACCATAGGAGGCCATGGATAAGAGCTTGGAGGAAGAAGGAGATGAATGAAGGGAGAGGGAGAGAAGAGCACGAAATTTTGTGCTCTAAATGAACTTTGATAATTTGAATATTAAACTTCAGATTTATCCATTGTGATTGTAGATTTCAAGTTGAAGACTACTATGCAAAGGTTTTATTTGTAATTAAACTTTTTTACTTTAATTAATATTTGATGTAATTGCTCTGTAATGGTGAAATACCTATATGACTAATGCTATTTTTCTTGTTATGAGGAATTGAGCAATTCATCATATACAGACTCATTGTGATAGGGAATAAACTTAAACCTATGTTTCTTAATCCTTCTGATGTACCATCATTTTCTTCTATTTTCTAAACCCTTTTTGCACCATTTTAATTACTGATTGGTCTTAATTGTCAATTAATTAGGCAGTTTTATTATTTGGTCTCATTTAGCTAATTTGATGTTTTTAATCTAATTTCAGGAATTAATGAAACATTGGGCTTAATCCGGATTTTGGTTGTGGACTTGAAGAGGGCAAATAAAGCAGCGCTTACCTTAGTTAATTTTTAATTAGGAAATTTCGCAATTTTATTTTATGTGGTTTAGTGTTTATTTCGTTTTGGGCCAGAGTATTGTAATAGGGCCCAACGACTTTGAGTGACTCTTTTTAAATAGCAGCCTTGGGATTCGTGCAAGGCATTCTATTATGCCATTCATTATTCAGAGCTTTGTTTAGGGTTTTAAGTTCTTTCTGTTCTAATGCTACTGTTTTAGTTCTTAATGCAATTTCCCATTTCCTGCTTCTAATTACAATTTCGTTCTTGTTTCTTCTTCTACTTTCATTTACGTTTCTGTTTTCATTTTCGTTTCTGTCTCATTTACGTTTCTGTTATTTACGTTTCTGCTTCATGTTTCATTTACGTTTTTTGTTTGAATCTATGGAAGGCTAATCATTCTGGTGTTGTTTCCTTCTGAGGAAGAAGCCCAACTCTCTTTGAGGTTTCATTTATAATGTGGTTCCCTGGCAGTTTTCCCTTCACCAGTTAACCCAAATTCGTGAACATTAATCAGTGCACGCTTCGTGTTCGATTAATTGCCTCTGAGCCTAACTTGCGTTCATGCTTAATGGACGAAGGGCTAACTGGTGTATGTGGTGCCTAATCACGTATTGACAACCCTAGGTTGATTTTTGTGACATCCTGGAAATTTCTACCCGGAATTTTTGTAAACGGTGCATTTTGAATGGCTATATATGTTTATGAGTATTATTCAGTGTATGTGTATGTGTATATATTCCTGGTGGAAGTAGGTATTTTGGGGGATAAGATAGGCGGGTTAGGCTAATTAAGGAAGAGAAATCCATAACTGGATGGTTATAGGTTAATTCTCAATTAATTAGTCTAAAAATCATCGTTTTGTGTGCAACTTAAAATTTAACATAACCAACCTCTGAACCACGCTCGGGGTTTCATTCTGAGCGTTTTGATATATATATTGCTTACTTTCGAAAACTGGCCCCGACGGGTGTAGAGAAACGCGAGGGACTGGAACCAAAGAAATGGCACGCAAACCGAGGCAGGATTTTAGTGTTTTAAAGGTCAGATTTTTCTCTTCTTCTTGTGGCTGTGCATGAGTCACATCAAGAGAAAAAGGTGGGCCCTTCTTGTTCCACTCAAAATGGGACAAGTGGCAAGTGCTTTTGAAAAATAAAATAAAAGCAAAAGAGAAAAGCCTTTTTTTAAACCAAAAAGCTGTGTTCTCTCTCCTCACTCAGCCCAAAATTTCAGAAAACTCCTCTCTCTCTCTCTCTCTCTCTTTCTCACGTTGTCATCCCTTCTTCTTCCTCCACCATTGAAGCTCCAACAAAGCTCCAACCTTTGGTCACCATTTCTGCTCAAAATCGCAAAAGGAAGCCATTTTCGGAGTCGTGAAGCGCATCTCTACGTGTGGGACTTCAAAATTTCAGGTTTGGGTAGACTTCTTTCTCACATGATTTTCGTGGGTATGGGGCTTTGGGAGATATGATGGGTAGTTTTACTAGGTTTATGCTTTATGATAGTCATTTGTGAAGAGATTTGATGAAAGCATGTTAAACTCGTCATGTTTGGTGTGAGTCAAGCTTACCCATTCTGTTTTAGGGTTTTTATGATTATGCTTGTGATGTTTGTGTGCTGAAATTGCTTATGGAAAACTGCTAGAGCTGAAGGGTAGAGTTAACCTAGGGTTAGAAAGTGAGAATGTGGTGTTATGAGTGGAAAAAGAGTGAGGCTTTGAGAGTTGGAAGGCTAAATCTGGATTCAGTGGTAATTGGGGGTTAAAGTGAGTTAATCCTAGTTTGAAATGTCATTTAGGACTTAAGAGAAAGCTTAGACTGTGCAAATGAGGAATATGAGTGACCAAAGTGAAAACAAGAGCCATTTCTAGGGTAAAATTGGGTGTTGAGGAGTCAAATTTTGATTCGGTGGAATTTTAGGCGTAAAACCAGTTTGAGAAAGTTTAGATTAATGTTATAGACTTGTGTGAGGTGAGAGTTTGTTCCAAATTTACCCCATTCTCATTTTCACTTCTCAAACCTTGAAAATCTACTAAATTGAGGGGTTTTAGATACCTAGATTTTGAGTTGCTTTGGTCTGAAGCTTGTCCTTGGTTTAGACATGATTTATAGATGATTTAGGACTTGTAGGATTCAATTTGGGAAAAATTGGATGAGGGCAAGTGTGGTTTCGAAAATCTGCACTTTATGCAGAATTTTGCTGTCAAATATGTGCAGCAGAATTTTGGCTTTGTGCAGAAAATGTTGTGTATTTGCTGGTTGTGGAAAGAGTAGTACAAATGGGGTTCTGGACATTTTCTAGCAGATCCCAACGGTCAAAATGTAGACTTATGCACTAGGGACTCCCAGTAAAATTTTCGAGTCGATCCAACGGTGAACGAATTGGAACGAAGGAAATGTTACTGGGGTCTCTAAGTGAGAAAAGGTTGTGATATTGGTTTGTGTTGGGCAGAGTTTTCTGCCTCTGCCCTGTTTCCTTGGTTTTGATAGTTCATGATGTTTGGGATGTTGAATTGCTTGGATGTTGTGGAAGCTTGGAGAGATTGATGGGGACCCGGTGTTGAGAGGAACGAGGATAAGGGCTACGTGGGAGTACGTGAGCTCAGTGAAGGTGGGCAACTGGGGATGGTGGGTATATGTGTGATTTGTGGATGTGGAGAGTTGACTTGCACCATCGCCCGACCGCCACCTAGTACCACATGTGATGAGTACCCCATAATCCTACAAGCTTGAAGTGAGGAAGTGTGGAAGGGTGAGACTTCCTACTTTTATTCGTTGACCACAGAGTGGTACCTGGAGATATGTCGCGGGGGTCAGGAGACCTTGGGGACGTCAGGTGGTGCGCTATTGCCCAAAACCAAGCTTGACCAATCCTGGCCCAACCCAGGCATAGTCAGTTAGTGAGAACCTGTGATGTACCTAAACAGGCGAGCTCCTGGCAGTCAACCGATAAAAGAACAAAGATCACAAAGCAAGGAGGCCTGTGTGGTGGCTGGCCAGCTATGGATCTTGAGTGAGATTTGGAATATGGCCTCTGGTAATCGATTACCAAGGGTGGGTAATCGATTACAAGGCTTAAAAGTGAAGACAGAAAGCTAAGATGGCCTCTGGTAATCGATTACCAAGGGAGTGTAATCGATTACCAGGCTTAAAAAGGGGATCAGGAAGTCGAGATGGCTTCTGGTAATCGATTACCAAGGGGTGTAATCGATTACCAGGCTTAGAAATGGAGACAGTAGATGGTGAAGGCCTCTGGTAATCGATTACCAATGTTGTGTAATCGATTACACAGAGTAACAGGTGTAACATCCTGGAGATTTCTACCCGGAATTTTTGAAAACGATGTATTTTGAACGATTATATATATATATATATATATATATATATATATATGTATTATTCAGTGTATATGCATATATGTTCTTCGTAGAAGTAGGAATAGTGGGGGCAAGATACGCGGGTTAGGCTAATTAAGGAAGATAAGTCCATAACTGGGAAGTTATGGGTTAATTCTTAATTAATTAGTCTAAAAATCATCATTTTGCGTGCGACTTAAAATTTAACAAAACCAACCTCTGAACCACGCTCGGGGTTTTATTCTGAGCGTTTTGATATATATATTGCTTACTTTTGAAAATTGGCCCCGACGGACGCAGAGAAACGCGAAGAACTGGAACCAGAGAAACGACACGCAAACCGAGGCAGGATTTTAGCGTTTCAAAGGTCAGATTTTTCTCACTTTTGTGGCTGAGTATGGGTCACAATCAAAAGGGAAAGTGGGCCCTTTTTGCTCCACTCAAATGGAGACATGTGGCATAGTTTATAATAAAATAATAAGAAATGAGGAAAAAACCTTTTTAAAATTAAAAAGCAACTCTCTCTCTCCTCACTCAGCCCCACATTTTCAGAAGCCTTTTCCTCTCTCCCTCACGTTGCCATTCTTTCCTCCTTCATTCTCCATTGAAGCTCCAAACAAAGCTCCAACCTTTGGCCATCATTTCTGCCCCAAATCGTGAAAGGAGGGCATTTTCGGAGTCGTGAAGTGCGTGTCTACGAGTGGGACTTCGAAATTTCAGGTTTGGGTGAACTTCTTTCTCCTTTGATTTTCGTGGGTATGGGGTTTTGAGAGATATGATGGGTAGTCTTGCTAGGTTTCTGATTTATGATGATTATTTGTGAAGAAATTCGTTGAAAGCATGTTGAAATTGCCATGTTTGGATGAGTTAAACATACCCATTCTGTTTTAGGGTTTTTATGATGATGCTTGTGATGTTCATGTGCTGAAATTGCTTATGGAAAACTGTTAGAGATGAAGGGTAGAATTAACCTAGGGTTAGGAAGGTGAGAATGTGGTGTTAGGAGTGGAAAAAGAGTGAGGCTTTGAGAGTTGGAAGGTTAAATCTGTATTCTGTGGTAAATGGAGGTTAAAATGAGTTAATCCTAGCTTGAAATGCCATTTAGAACATGTGAGGAAGGTTAGGCTGAGCTAGAGAGAAAAACAAATGACCAAAGTGAACAAAGAGCCATTTCTAGGGCAAATTTGAGTGTTGAGGAGTCAAATTTTGATTCAATGAAATTTTAGGTGTAAATCCGGTTTGAACAAGTTTAAATTGATGTTATGGACTTGTGTGAGGTGAGAGTTTACTTCAAATTTACCTCATTCTCAATTTCACTTCTCAAACCTAGAAAATCCATTAAATTGAGGGGTTTTGGACACCTAGATTTTGTGTTGCTGTGGTTTGAAGCTTGACTTTGGTTTAGACATGATTGATACATGATTTGGGACTTGTAGGATTTGATTTGGGCAAGATTGGATGAGGGGAAGTGTGGTTTTCGAAATCTGCACTTTGTGCAGAATTTTGCTGTGAAATGGTGCAGTAGAATTTTGCACAAGTGCAGAAAAATGCTATGCATTTGTTGGTTGTGGAAAGAGCAGTGCAGAATGAGTTCTGGATATTTGCTAGTAGATCCCAACGGTCAAAATTTAGGCTTACGTACTAGAGACTTCCAATAAAATTTTCGAGTCGATCCAACGGATAACGAACTGGAACGAAGGAATTGTTACTGGGGTCTTTAATTGAGAAAAGCTGTGATTTTGGTTGGTATTTTGGGCAGGGTTTTCTGCCTTTGCCCTGTTTTCTTGGCTATGATAGTTTGTGTTGTTTGAATGTTGTTTTACTTGGATGTTGGGGAAGCTTGGGAGGATTGATGGGGACCCGGTGTTGAGAGAAACGGGGATATGGGCTACGTGGGAGTACGTGAGGTCAGTTGGAGGTGGGCAACAGGGGATGGTGGGTTTATGCGCGATTTGTGGATGTGGAAAACATGTTGTGCACCATCGCCCGACCGCCACCTAGTACCACATGTGATGATACCCCATAATCCTACAAGCTTGAGATGAGGAAAGTGTTGAAGGATGAAACTTCCTGCTTTATTCGTTGACCACAGAGTGGTACCGGAGATATGTCGCGGGGGTCAGGAGACCTTGGGGACGTCAGGTGGGGTGCTATTGCCCAAAACCAAGCTTGACCAATCCTGACCCAACCCGGGCATAGTCAGTCAGTGAGAACCTGTGATGTACCTAAACAGGCGAGCTCTTGGCAGTCAATAGATAAAAGAAACAAAGACCACTAAGCAAGGAGGCTTGTGGTGGCTGGCCAGCTGTGAATCTTGTGTGATATATGGGTTATGGCCTCTGGTAATCGATTACCAAGGGTGGGTAATCGATTACAAGGCTTAAAAATGAAGACCGGAGGCTAAGATGGTCTCTGGTAATCGATTACCAAGGGGTGTAGTCGATTACCAGGCTTGAAAACGAGGTCAGGAAACTAGGAGAGCTTCTGGTAATCGATTACCAAGGGGGTGTAATCGATTACCAGGCTTAAAAAGGGAACTGGAAGACTATGGAGGCCTCTGGTAATCGATTACCAGACTGTGTAACCGATTACACAGAGGAATGGGTCACTGGTAATCGATTACCAGGTATGTGTAATCAATTACACAGTGCCTTATTCAGGTTTTCATATCCTGAAGCTGTGTGATTCGAGTTTGGCCTCTGGTAATCGATTACCAAGGATGTGTAATTGATTACCAGAGATGACAAGCCCAAAGATACCCCTTTTATTTGCATGTAGTGGTTATGAGACGCATTATGCGGCGGCATAGTTAGATTCTTATGAAAAAGTCTACCCCTTTCTTTTCTTTCTTGTAGATCGTGATGGCGGCGCAGCTAATCCATGATCGAGTGGAGATGGAGTGCCTAGAGGGAGCTTGGGAGACCCTCGACGGCAACACGAGGTGCCGATTTCGGGGCTCGATTCGATTTACGGCTACTTCTTTGGTGCATCCAGATGAACCCGCCCGTACGCTTCAGCGCACTGTAGAGTGGATACTACCCACGCCTACACCATATCGTCTAGTGGAGCCAGTCCAAGTGATCGAGGTGACGTCATCCGAGGAAGACCCCGAGGAGCTACCTCCTGAGCCAGCTGTGGATGCTCTTGACTTTCTAGAGGGTGATGAGGACCCACTTCCTGAGGTGGATTCTCCCGAGGAAGTCATGTCGGCATCTGAGGCAGACTCTACGGAGGATAGTGGCCCTAGAGAGATGGCAATCAGCGGAGACTCTTCATCATAGTGCACAGCTCTTCGGACTAGTTTTATATACTTTTGAGGGTGGGTGTACCTAGGACTGACTGTTAGGTTTACTCTTTTGTTTTGTATGGGTAGACCTGATGTATAGGAATTTGATGATTGTATACATGTGGCTGAAGCCACCACTATGGACACCTTTGCTCTGGATGACACTATGTATTTTGTAAAACTCCCATATTTTGGACAGCTTTAAATGATGAATGCATTTATGATCAATCTTGTTATTTGAAAAGAAAGCATTAGCAACTTTATTTGTAAAGGAGTTTATTGACCGTATTTTATTCTTTTATTTTCACGTGACGACCTAAAGTAATGACTGGTACATTCTTCCTTTTGAAAACAGCAAAATAGTTTAGAGATGATGAGCGGTAAGAAAGAAATGACTCCGAATAGAGTTGTGAACTGGCCATTCAGGACTCTATAGTGAGGATTTTCCTTCTAAACCTAGTTATGGTGAAAAGAGAAAGAAATGAAAAAGAAAAAGAAAAAAAAAAATTTACCATGGTTTTTGTTAATTAAATCATTACTATTAAACCAGTCATTATTTTGGGGACGCCACAACAGGCCACTTGTAATCGATTACCAGTTATGTGTAATCGATTACACATGTGCTTTTTGCAGGTTTTCATGCTCTGAGGCTATGTAATTCGAGTTTGGCCTCTGGTAATCGATTACCAATGAGGTGTAATCGATTACCAGAGATGAAAAGCCTTGAGATACCCCTTTTAATTGCATGTAGTGGTTATGAGACGCATTGTGTTGCTACCGTAGTTAGATCTCTCGTGAAAGAGTCTACCCCCTTTCTTTTATTTCTTGTAGATCGTGATGGCGGTGCAAGTAATCCATGATCGAGTGGAGATGGAGTGCCTAGAGGGAGCTTGGGAGACCCTCGAAGGCAATGCGAGGTGCCGATTTCGGGGCACGATTCGATTCACAGCTACTTCGTTGGTGCATCCAAAGGAACCCGCGCGCACGCTTCAGCGCACTGTGGAGTGGATACTACCCACACCCACACCATATCGTCTAGTGGAGCCAGTCCAAGTGATCGAGGTGACGTCATCTGAGGAAGACCTAGAGGAGCTACCTCCTGAGCCTGCTGTGGATGCTCTTGACTTCCTAGAGGGTGATGAGGACCCACTCCCTGAGGTGGATTCTCCCGAGGACGTCATGTCAGTATCTGAGGCAGACTCTACGGAGGAGAGAGGCCCTGGAGAGATGGCGACTAGTGGAGGCTATTCATCATAGTAGACAGCTCATTAGACTAGGTTTATATACTTTTTGAGGGTGGGTGTATCTAGTGTTGACTGTTAGGTTTACTCTTTTGTTTTGTATGGGTAGACCTATTGTATAGGAATTTGATGAATGTATACATGTGGCTAAAGCCACCACCTTGGACAGCTTTGCTCTGGATGACACTATGTATTTTGCAAAACTCTCATATTCTGGACAGCTTTAAATGATGAATGTACTTATGTTTAATCTTGTTATTTGAAAAGAAAGCATTAGCAAACTTTATTTGCAAAAGAGTTTATCGACCATATTTTATTTTATTATTTTCACGTGACGACCTAAAGTAATGGTTGGCATACCTTTCCTTTTGAAAAATCAAAATATTTAGAGGTTATGAGTGATCAGAGAGAAATGACTCCGAATAGAGTTGTGAACTGGCCATTCAGGACTCTATAATGATGATTTTCCTTCTGAACTTAATTATTGTGAAAAAGAGAAAGAAATGAAAAAGAAAAAAAGAAAAAAAAATTCCACGGTCTTTGTTGTTTAATTTATTACTATTAAACCAGTCATTATTTTGGGGACGCCACAATTTTCGCTTAGTAAATTGAAATAGGGTTGGATTAAGTGGTTACTGTTAGGGACGAATTCTCCATAACCCAGGATAAGAGAATGGCTTATGAATCAGAGGAAACAACCCATTTTTAATATTATTAGTTTCGTATTCCAGTTTACTTGTTCTGCTCCTTAAATCACAAAACAAACAACCCCCCCTCCAATCGTTACTGTTACTGCAAGTATATTATGAACATTTGGTTTATCATTGCTCGTTGGGAAACGACCTAGGATCACTTCCTAGTTACTGCATTATCATGTTTATTTGATTCGGGTATGGCCTCGATCAAATTTGGCATCGTTGCCGGGGAGCAGTGTCCAAAGGTTCATAATAGCTAGCTAGTGTTATGTGTTTAATTCTTTCGTGTTTTATGTTTAATTGTTAGTATTGTGTTAGTATGTGTGTTAGTGTTGTTTAGTGTCCTGGTATTTTGTTTAGTGTGTGTTCTGTTTCAGTTTTCCTATTAAGCGTTTCCCCTGTTTCAGTTTTGGGTGTTTTGCTGTGAATAGTGTTTTGCGACGGACTTAGCGACCACTTTTGCTTGCGGCAAAACAAAGTAGTAGTAGAAATCAAGTAGAGACGGCTTTTAGCGACCACCCGTGCAGAATTATTTGAGATTTTTTGTTTTAGTAGCTAGAGTTGTTAATTTTGGCTGAATTTTTTTGTGGTAACTTCTTTTAATCTACATTTTGTGGGAAAAATAGCTAGAGCCTTTAGTTTGGTCAGATTTGAAAGTTCCAAAAAAGTAGCAAATTTTGTGTTTGTCGAAACTTCAAACGGCCATAACTTTTGTTCCGGTTATCAGAATCACAATTATTATATATGTATTTGGGGTAGAAAAAAATTTCCTACGCCATGGAAGCCTGCCATAGGCTGGCTGAGGTCTCCATCATCCAAAAATAGTGATTCTGTCAAAAGTTTTTTATTTTTCAAGTTTTATTCACTTATTTTTCTTAACCTACCATTTTTAGCTTCCATAGTTAGACTTTGAATTTTTGCCTGAATTTGTTTGTGCTATCTTGTCATCATTTTATAAGGTTGCTCACAAAATTTCAAGTCATTTGGATATCATTTGAGGGTATTTGTAGTTCAAACCTACACCTTTATTTACATGACAAAGCAACTAGTTGTACATGCTGAATGTAGTGTATGACTAGAGGCAATCCATCTGACTTACAACCCTTTGATCCTGAGATAGATAGGACATTTCATAGATTAGTTAGGCATCATTTTATACCTTTTGATCATCCTGAGCATTCCATTACTGGTGAATCTGTGCATTCTGTTATTGGTGATTTTGAACATCCTGATTTTGAGCATTAGAATTTTGAGAATTCTGATTCTGAGCATTCTGATTTTGAACATTCTGAGAACATGGCACAACCTCCACCCCGTGAGAGGACTCTAAGGGAAATGGCTGCACCTGATTTCACCTACGAAAGCTTGTGCATCCAATGCCCTGATGAGGATGTCCCATATGTTCTTAAAACTGGACTGATTCATTTGCTTCCAAAGTTTCATGGCCTTGCAGGTGAAGACCCGCACAAACATTTGAAGGAATTTCATATTGTCTACTCCACCATGAAACCCCTAGATGTCCAAGAGGATCATATATTTTTGAAGGCTTTTCCTCATTCTTTAGAGGGAGTGGCAAAGGACTGGCTGTATTACCTTGCTCCAAGGTCCATCACGAGCTGGGAAGACCTGAAGAGAGTATTCTTTGAAAAAATTTTCCCTGCTTCCAGGACAACAACCATCAGGAAGGATATCTCAGGTATTAGACAACTCAGTGGAGAGAGCCTGTATGAATACTGGGAGAGATTTAAAAAACTATGTGCCAGTTGCCCTCACCATCAGATTTCAGAGCAGCTGCTTCTCCAATATTTTTATGAAGGACTCAGTAATATGGAGAGAAGTATGATAGATGCTGCCAGTGGTGGAGCCCTTGGAGACATGACTCCTGCTGAAGCCAGAAATTTAATTGAGAAGATGGCTTCCAACTCCCAGCAGTTTAGCGCCAGAAATGATGCTATAGTCATTAGAGGAGTGCATGAGGTAGCTACAAACTCAGCTGCATCATCTGAAACTAAGAAGCTTGAAGGCAAACTGGATGCATTGGTTAACTTGGTAACCCAACTGGCCTTGAACAAGAAATCTGTACCTGTTGCAAGGGTCTGTGGTTTGTGCTCCTCTGCTGACCACCATACAGACCTTTGCCCTTCCATGCAGCAACCTGGAGCAATTGAGCAGCCCAAAGCTTATGCTGCTAATATTTACAATAGACCTCCTCAACCTCAGCAGCAAAATCAACCACAGCAAAACAATTATGACCTCTCCAGCAACATATACAACCCTGGATGGAGGAATCACCCTAATCTCAGATGGTCTAGCCCTCAGCAACAACAACAGCAGCCTGCTCCTTCCTTCCAAAATGCTGCTGGCCCAAGTAGACCATACATTCCTCCACCAATCCAACAACAGCAACAGCCCCAGAAACAGCCAACAGTTGAGGCTCCTCCACAACCTTCCCTCAAAGAACTTGTGAGGCAAATGACTATGCAAAACATGCAGTTTCAACAAGAGACCAGAGCCTCCATTCAGAGCTTAGCTAATCAGATGGGACAATTGGCTACACAATTGAATCAACAACAATCCCAGAATTCTGACAAGCTTCCTTCCCAAGCTGTCCAAAATCCCAAAAATGTCAGTGCCATTTCATTGAGGTCGGGAAAGCAGTGTCAAGGACCTCAACCCGAAACACCTTCCTCATCTGCAAATGAACCTGCCAAACTTCACTCTACTCCAGAAAAAGGTAACGACAAAAATTTACCTAACAATTTCTGTGCAGGTGAATCTTCCACTAGTAATTCTGATTTGCAGAAGCAACACATTCCTCCTCTTCCATTCCCTCCAAGAGTAGTTTCCAACAACAAAATGGAAGAGGCAGAGAAAGAGATCTTGGAAACATTCAGAAAAGTAGAGGTAAACATACCTCTGCTGGATGCAATAAAGCAAATTCCAAGATATGTCAAATTCTTGAAGGAGTTGTGCACTAATAAGAGGAAGCTTAAAGGAAGTAAACGAATTAGCATGGGCAGAAATGTCTCCGCACTGATTGGTAAATCTGTTCCCCAAATTCCTGAAAAATGTAAAGATCCAGGTACATTCAGCATAACTTGTATTATAGGGAATAGTAAGTTTGACAATGCCATGCTAGATTTAGGAGCTTCTGTTAGTGTTATGCCTCTGTCTATTTTTAATTCTCTATCTCTAGGTCCCTTGCAGTCAACTGATGTGGTAATTCATTTAGCTAATAGAAGTGTTGCCTACCCTGTTGGTTTCATAGAAGATGTCTTAGTTAGAGTTGGTGAACTGATTTTCCCTATTGATTTTTATATTTTGAATATGGAAGATGGATTTTCTCAAGGATCAGTTCCCATCATTCTAGGCAGACCCTTTATGAAAACTGCTAGAACTAAGATAGATGTTTATGCAGGCACACTATCCATGGAGTTTGGTGATATAACAGTTCATTTTAATATTCTGGATGCTATGAAATACCCATCTGAAGAGCTTTCTGTATTCCGTGCTGAAATAATTAACCATGTTGTTGATGAATACATGTTGATCTTTACTCTAATCTGCATACCTCTCACTCTTCATGCATTGAGTCTGAAATTGTACTTGATCATATGTCTGAATTTGATGCTGAAAGTGAATCTGAAAGTGATATTGATTGCATGTCTGGTGGTGGTGTTTTACCTCTTGAGATTGATTTTATAGAGTCAGATAGGACTAACCATGTTTCAGGAAGTACACATACCTCTGACTTTCTTTATGAGGTACAGGCTGAGAAACCATCTCCTTCTACCACTACCCAGCCAACCACACCAGAATTGAAGCCTCTGCCATCAAATTTAAAATATGCTTACTTGGATGATAGCAAAAGTTTTCCAGTGATTATATCTGCCTCCCTTACTGATGAGGAAGAGGAGAAGTTGTTGTCTGTTCTCAAGAAGCATAAAAAGGCTATAGGTTGGACCCTGGCAGACATTCCTGGTATTAGCCCATCCACATGTATGCATCGAATAAATATAGAGGATGGAGCTAAACCAGTAAGACAGCCACAGAGAAGACTCAACCCGGTGATTCTTGATGTAGTGAAGAAGGAGATAACCAAGCTTTTGCAAGCTAGAATCATTTATCCTATCTCCGACAGCCAATGGTTGAGTCCCGTCCAGGTAGTCCCGAAGAAGATCGGCCTCACAGTGATCAAAAATGAGAAGGAGGAGCTGATTCCTACTCGGGTGCAGAACAGTTGGAGAGTCTGCATTGACTATAGGAGGCTGAACCAAATCACCAAAAAGGACCATTTTCCCCTGCCTTCATTGACCAGATGCTTGAGCGCCTGGCAGGTAAATCTCACTACTGTTTCCTTGATGGTTTTTCTGGTTATATGCAAATTACTATTGCTCCTGAGGATCAGGAAAAGACCACATTCACCTACCCCTTCGGCACTTTTGCCTATAGGAGGATGCCTTTCGGCCTGTGCAATGTCCCTGGTACCTTCCAGCGGTGCATGATTAGTATTTTCAGTGACTTCTTAGAAAATTGCATAGAGGTGTTCATGGATGATTTCACTGTGTATGGATCCTCTTTTGATGGTTGTCTGGATAGTTTGGAAAAAGTTTTGAATAGATGCATTGAAACTAACCTTGTTCTAAATTTTGAAAAATGTCATTTTATGGTTGAGAAAGGTATAGTTTTAGGCCACATTATTTCCAATAAGGGTATTGAAGTAGATCCTACAAAAATTTCTGTTATTTCACAATTGCCTTACCCCTCTTGTGTGCGAGAGGTGCGATCTTTTCTTGGTCATGCAGGATTCTACAGGCGCTTTATAAGGGATTTTAGCAAAGTAGCCCTTCCATTGTCCAACTTGTTGCAAAAGGAGGTGGAGTTTGACTTTAATGACATATGCAAAGAGGCTTTTGATTGCCTTAAAAGAGCGCTGACTACCACCCCCATCATCCAGGCACCCGATTGGATAGCCCCTTTTGAGCTTATGTGTGATGCATCAAATTATGCATTGGGGGCTGTCCTTGCTCAGAAAATTGTTAAATTGCCCAGGGTGATATATTATGCTTCTAGGACTTTAGATGTTGCCCAAGCGAATTATACTACTACTGAGAAGGAGCTTCTAGCCATAGTTTTTGCTCTTGAAAAATTTCGATCTTATTTGCTTGGTACCTGCATCATTGTTTATACTGACCATGCAGCTCTAAAGTACTTGTTGAAGAAGGCTGATTCTAAGCCTAGGTTGATCCGATGGATGCTCTGGCTTCAAGAGTTTGACTTGGAGATCCGTGATAGGAGCGGAGCACAAAATTTAGTTGTTGATCATTTAAGTCGGATCGAACGTGTATCGGATGCGAATTCACCCATTCGGGATGATTTCCCGAATGATCATTTGTATATACTGTATAGTATTTCTGACTCTCTTTCTACTCTCTGGTTTGCTAACATTGTCAATTATTTGGTTGCTTCTGTTTTTCCTCCCTTAGCATCTAAGGCCCAAAAAGATAAAATTAAAAGTGATGCTAAGCATTTTATTTGAGATGACCCCTACTTGTGGAAATTGTGCAGTGATCAGGTCATTAGACGATGCATTCCAAATCATGAGACTGACTCAGTCCTGCAGTTCTGTCATTCTTCCGCACCGGGAGGTCATCTGGGTGTTCAAAGGACAGCTCGCAAAGTGCTTGATTGTGGTTTTTATTGGCCCACCATCTTTTAAGATGTGTGGAAGATCTGCAGCACTTGTGAGCAGTGTCAGAGAGCAGGAAATACACTTACATGGCGATAACAAATGCCTCAGCAACCTATGCTATTCTGTGAGGTGTTTGATGTCTGGGGTATAGATTTCATGGGCCCTTTTCTTGTCTCTTTTGGTTATGTTTACATTCTCCTTGCAGTTGACTATGTTTCAAAATGGGTGGAAGCCAAGCCCACTAGAACTAATGATGCTAAGGTTGTTGCAGATTTTGTCAGGTCTAATCTGTTTTGCAGGTATGGAGTACCTAAAGCAATTGTTAGTGATCAAGGAACCCATTTTTGCAACAGAACAATGCATGCCCTGCTTAAAAAGTACGGGGTGGTACACAGGGTATCCACACCATACCACCCCCAAACCAATGGACAGGCAGAAATTTCTAACAGGGAGATCAAGAGAATTTTAGAGAAGATTGTGCAGCCAAGCAGGAAAGATTGGAGTACCAGGCTTGATGATGCTCTCTGGGCACATCAGACTGCCTACAAAGCACCCATAGGAATGTCTCCTTATCGGGTTGTCTTTGGAAAGGCATGTCATCTTCCAGTGGAAATTGAGCACAAAGCATACTGGTCAGTGAAGACTTGCAACTTCTCTATGGATCAAGCTGGTGAGGAAAGAAAGTTGCAACTGAGTGAGTTAGACGAAATCCGCCTAGAAGCCTACGAGAATGCCAAGTTCTACAAAGAAAAGACCAAGAAGTTCCATGATAGCATGATAGTTAAGAAGGACTTCATGGTTGGGCAAAAAGTGCTATTGTATAATTCTAGGCTTGGACTCATGAGTGGTAAGTTGAGGTCTAAGTGGATTGGTCCTTTTGTTGTTACTAATGTTTTTCCTTATGGTACAGTTGAGATCAAAAGCGACTCCACAAACAAGAGCTTCAAGGTCAACGGACATCGACTTAAGCCATTCCTCACGAACCCTTCTTTAGTGGACGTAGTGGTGGAAGAGACTTCGTTACTCCACCCTACTCTTCCTCCACCATGACTTAGGGAGTTCTTCTTTTCCTATCTCCTTCTTTGCTTTTATTACACTTGTCCAATTCTATTTGATGGTTTAATTGTTTTAATCTCTTAATTGTGCTACATTGAGGACAATGTGTTGTTTAAGTATGGGGGGGAGTGTTCTTTGGTTTTTGTTAGTTTTGTTGGTTTTGTTATTTTGTTAGTTCTGTTAATTTGTTAATGTTGATTAGTTTCGTCGGATTTTTAGTTTAATATTTTGGGTCAATTCTGTGTGCATGTACGACTTTGCATGTTTTTCTTTGAATCATAGGATATGTTCAAGAAATGGGTAATTTTTTTGAAAATAAAAGTTTTTGACATTTTGTGACTTGAAATCCTTGATTCTCCTCTACATGTCATGATAGTTTTGAAAGCTCAATTTGAAAGTGATGAGTTTACCTTTGTGAGAATTTGAGCCATCCATCATCATAATCATTTGGTGTGTTTTGCCCCATTGATTGCTTGCACAATAGCCTTGGCTTGATTCTTGTTGATGCTTCCTAATTCACATGCATATTTGGATATGATTGAGGCAATTTTGTTCTTATAAGCTTCTAGCCAAATGGACTTACCTTGACCTAATTCCTTTGATAGCCCTTTTGAGCCTTGTTTCCCTTTCCTTGTTTTGAAGCTCACTACAAGCCTTAAGTGAAAAACCATGATATCACCATATCCTTAAGGAATTTCGGAGCTTTGGAATTGTTTTGGGAATAAGTGTGGGGGTTTTTGTTTCATTGGATAACATGTTTTGTTGGCCATGCTTCATGATATATTTTGAGCCATACTTGATATACATTGCATATTGGTTAAATGTTGGACATGCTGAATATGATGATGTTTCTCAAAAGGCTACAAAGCAAAATATATATATATATATATATATATATATATATATATATATATATATAATCGAAAAAGAAAAAGAAAAACAGTAAAGTTGAGTGAATACGAAAAGAATGATGAGACTCTTGGTTCTACTCTTTATGTTTAAATTTTATCTTTACTTCTTTTTATTTTCTTATGTTTTCTTAATATGCACTTATTCCCCATTGCTCCTCTATTCCTTTGGGATTCAGCCACTTATTCCATATTTTTCCATACCTTGTCCTTGGCCCCATTACAACCTTAAAAGACCTTTTGATCCTCATGTGCTTGTGTTTATGTGTTGATTGTCAATTTTAGAATCTTGCCAAATTTATGTGGTGTTTATTTTCATGGGTGCTTTGAGGGTAAATAGTAGCCTAGACACTTGAGAGATACAGTGTATATCTTGTGAGGCTTTATCACTTTTCATTCTTGAGCTGATTAACTATTTTGACATGATTGGGTTGCTTGGATGATTTTCATGAATGTCTTGACTTTTCGGATCTCCTTATGTTAGATGTTACCCATTCCTTTCATTCCTTGATGTTCATTGAGAAATATGTGAATGTTTTCGTTTGCCTCTCTTTGATATCCTTGGATTTTGTTCTTTGTTTCATTTTGCCCAGGAGTGCAAAAGGCTAAGTATGGGGGGTTTTGATGTGCCATCATTTTCTTCTATTTTCTAAACCCTTTTTGCACCATTTTAATTACTGATTGGTCTTAATTGTCAATTAATTAGGCAGTTTTATTATTTGGTCTCATTTAGCTAATTTGATGTTTTTAATCTAATTTCAGGAATTAATGAAACATTTGGCTTAATCCGGATTTTGGTTGTGGACTTGAAGAGGGCAAATAAAGCAGCGCTTACCTTAGTTAATTTTTAATTAGGAAATTTCGCAATTTTATTTTATGTGGTTTAGTGTTTATTTCGTTTTGGGCCAGAGTATTGTAATAGGGCCCAACGACTTTGAGTGACTCTTTTTAAATAGCAGCCTTGGGATTCGTGCAAGGCATTCTATTATGCCATTCATTATTTAGAGCTTTGTTTAGGGTTTTAAGTTCTTTCTGTTCTAATGCTACTGTTTTCGTTCTTAATGCAATTTCCCATTTCCTGCTTCTAATTACAATTTCGTTCTTGTTTCTTCTTCTACTTTCATTTACGTTTCTGTTTTCATTTTCGTTTCTGTCTCATTTACGTTTTTGTTATTTACGTTTCTGCTTCATGTTTCATTTACGTTTTCCGTTTGAATCTATGGAAGGCTAATCATTCTGGTGTTGTTTCCTTCTGAGGAAGAAGCCCAACTCTCTTTGAGGTTTCGTTTATAATGTGGTTCCTTGGCAGTTTTCCCTTCACCAGTTAACCCAAATTCGTGAACATTAATCAGTGCACGCTTCGTGTTCGATTAATTGCCTCTGAGCCTAACTTGCGTTCATGCTTAATGGACGAAGGGCTAACTGGTGTATGTGGTGCCTAATCACGTATTGACAACCCTAGGTTGATTTTCGCTTAGTAAATTGAAATAGGGTTGGATTAAGTGGTTATTGTTAGGGACGAATTCTCCATAACCCAGGATAAGAGAATGACTTCTGAATCAGAGGAAACAACCCATTTTTAATATTATTAGTTTCGTATTTCAGTTTACTTGTTCTGCTCCTTAAATCACAAAACAAACAAACCCCCCCCCCCACCCCTCAATCGTTACTGTTACTGCAAGTATATCATGAACATTTGGTTTATCATTGCTCGTTGGAAAACGACCTAGGATCACTTCCTAGTTACTGCATTATCATGTTTATTTGATTTGGGTACGGCCTCGATCACCTGCATTTGATTAATTCTGAATTTTGAATTATTACATTTAAGACTTTGAAGCTTTGTAGCCATAATACCTTTCAAATAGAACTTGTATGTCATTTCCTGATTGGTCTATGCCATTAGTCTATGCCATTGATTTAATGATTTTACTCATAAAAGCAGTACTCTACAACTTAAACAAGCATTAAGATCACCAATTTATTTTGAATGACTATACTAATAACTATTGATACCAATTATTTTGGCAAAAATACCAAACTGGGTCCTTTTTATAATTTTTTTACCAAAATGGGTCTGTTTTGTAATTATTTACTCTATGGGTCTCTTTTTTTACTACAACGCACCTACCCAAGGAGCGTGTTCCACGAGAAGCTGACACGTGGCATGACGTGACTAGGTGATAGGGGAGGTGGGACAGGAGGAGGAAGTGGTGGCCTGCCAAGCACGACCACTAGTGGTGGCCTGCCAGGCGCGACCACTAGTGGTGGCCAGCCTGACACTTCCTTCTTCCTTATAAAACCCCTCTTCCTTCGTTTTATTTGCGCTACGAAATTGTTAAAATAAATTAACATCAACAAATTACTCAAAATAAATTAAATTACTGTCAGAACAAATTACTACTTCGCACACTCATGATGCAAAATAATCGGCATTTATTTTTAACGTCTATGTAAATTTTGGCTATTAAAAAAATATACCAACAACATCAATAATTATGAGCTTAACTACTAATAATAATAGTGTGGTGGACATAAAAACTACTACAATAAATAATTGTTGTCATCAACAAACAAATATAACATATATAAACACAACATAATTATAACCAAAAATTAAATTATCAAGTTACAAAAAATTACTATTTATCACAAAAAATATAAACAAAGTTACTATTTCATTTTATAGTCCGTGTCAATTTGTTTATGCACCTACAAAATATAATCATTATTATCATCAACAGAATAAATATTAAATAATGCTATAATATATCGAAGATAAAAAATATATACTAGTTTTGAGCAAATTTTTTTACAGTAATTTAATTTATTTTGAGTAATTTGTTGATGTTAATTTATTTTAACGATTTCGTAGCGCAAATGAAACGGAGGACGAAGGGTTTTATAGGGAAGAAGGAAGTGTCAGGCTACCACTAGTGGTCGCGCCTGGCAGGCCACCACTAGTGGTCGTGCCTGACAGACCACCGCTTCCTCCCGGGTAGGCGCGTTGTAGTAAAAAAAGAGACCTGTAGAGTAAATAATTACAAAACAAACCCATTTTGATAAAAAAAAATTATAAAAAAGACCCAATTTGATATTTTTGCCAATTATTTTTTATGAATTGGAGCACACATCAGTTCTCACAAAGGAAATGATGATGATTTGTTAATCATGAGATGTGATGGTGATACGATGTTTAAAATGTGTAGTAGTTATTGCCACCGTACCTATTATGTCTAGAATCTGGTTTTGTCTAGCACAATTACTAAGTTGATGTTAAAAGAAATAGAACGGATACTAGGGGATTAGTAGCTCGTACTAGTGATAAGGTAAGATGCAAGGAGAGAGTATCTTAGGTTTTTGAATGGTAAGTTGTAACCAATCACACTCATGGTAGGTGTGTAGGATTAGGAAGGCAAGGGAGGGAATTCGGTGGAATATAATAGGATATGAAACTGGAATTCACTTGTTGTTTTAGATTGCTACCTATTTCTTATTTCTCACTTAAATTTCACTTTATTTTGGCTTTTGCTCTTTTTTGTTCTTCCAAATTCCAATTGCCATTTCTCATTCAAATTTTAATCATCTTACCATTTCAATTTTTTTTTTATTCTAGGCTTTGTAATCCTTTGAATAATCAAA
Source organism: Glycine max (assembly GCF_000004515.6). Classification (NCBI taxonomy): domain Eukaryota; kingdom Viridiplantae; phylum Streptophyta; class Magnoliopsida; order Fabales; family Fabaceae; genus Glycine; species Glycine max. The sequence goes on along the minus strand of NC_016088.4, from coordinate 32,630,628 downwards.
TTATTTGATCATGTGAGTGCCTTGATTAATGTTTTTTTTATAAAAAATAATAAAAAGCTATGTTGTTTCCTCTCTAAATGTTAGCTAGCTCATGTAAAAATCTCTCGAGTTAACAGGTGAGAAAATGGAACAAGCGATATTGACCTTGGACCGTACAATAGGGAAAATGGAATACAAGTATGAGTATGCATATTGGTCTCTCTTTATGATGGGAAATCACTTTGGCTACTAATCTTTGTGTTGTATTTTTGTGCAAGGTCAGATTTAGAGCAGGTTCAAAATGATAAAAACTCTATTATAGGTTTAGAATCCACCTAATTTACATGTGCAACTATGAAGTTATTCCTTAGCAGTTAAAAGATGATAGAGCTCAAAAGCTTGCTCTACAGCCCTAGCTTGAGGTGGTTAGTCAAACATGTTTTTTCTAGTTCTTATTAGTTTTTTAGATTGGTCCACACATCTAATGCACTTAACAGGACTCACTTTTTATTTCTCCAGGACTTTTTTGCAAAAGTCAATTTTAAGGAACGCCTCTTCTGCATTCTATTTTTTTGTATTAACTAACAAAGCACTGACAAATTGCAGATTGCATTAAAAGAACTTGTTTCGGTTTTGAAATTTAGTGTATCAAACTCTCTAATAATTACTTAACAACATTGCTACTTGGTGATTCCCTCCTATATCATTTTGTTTATCAACCAAATTTTCTTCTAGTGTTCATTCATATTTTGTTGCATGTAGATAATGATATGGTTAGATCATTTCACCTGAAAAATTCAAGCTTCATTGATTTGAGAGAACTTGAGCACACAAGAAAGCTAGCGGTGGAACTTGAGCTTACAATCTTTTGCTTTCTAGTGGAGGATCTTTCAGAGGAACTAGTGTGCTAATGTGGGCAAATTTTGAAGCAGCTGAAGAACTTAGTATGAGTTATTATCTTTATTCTTTTGCTTCCTACTTTCATTTAATAATGTTGGAAACAAGCAGATCCGGTGGAAGAATTCTTGGTATATGCCTTGTGCCCTTACCACTCACAGACCAAAATTGGAAGAGAGAGAGAGAGATTATGTGAGGGATGTTATGTTCACTCACTAAAATAAGGTATATTTTTCCAACACCTATTGCATTAAGCATCATGTTTTCTTCATAGTTTAATGAAGTATATTTAATTGCTCTACCAAATACTAGTACTATCATTTAGAGTTATATATGTAATTAGAGTTATGGGTGTGCATTCTATGACAAACAAATTAAATGTTGGCAATGATTAATTTTGCAGCTATCAGGATGCAATTGTGGACATTATCAAAAGAATGGGTGTTGGAATGACAAAATTTATTTGCGAGGTTTGTCACACATGGCTTTTGTTCTGCGCCTTCTTTTTTACTAGTTATACTTAATCCTTTTGAAAGACTGATGTTCGTAATGATGTGTCTTGCTATATTTCATAGAAGAAAAACTTATAGTGATCCCTAGTAGATTTGAACCCTGTGGTCTAGTTTAGTTGCATGCCATGCCATATGGAACGATATAGACTATGCTTTTTTTTCTCTGCTTCCTTCTCATCTACACCTTGGTGTTCCCAGACCTTTTTTTTTTTACTCTTTAAACATTAAAATTTTTCTACAGGTACCCATAATTTTTTCCACTTGTTGACACCGTTCAAGAAGGGTATACTGGATTCCACCTGGGAGCATTCAACGTAGAAGTAAGTGGACTAGAAAAATAGTCTTGTATAATTTTGTTGAAGGAGTGAATCTGATAGAAATAGAATATAATTGGGGTCTTGTTTTTTTATGCGGTGTGAAGTTGTTGATCCAGCTGATGTGGAAAAGTTAGTAACTACGGATCTTACTACCCTCACTCAATTTAATGTTGGTTAGATCCTGTAGTTGTTAACATTTTAGTTTTTATTTCAATGCACGCTCTTGTTAAGATATGTTATGGTTGTATTCTTATGTTTTATTTTTTCAGCTCTTGTGGCCAGTTGGTCAATTAAAATAATTTTCCCTTTTGACTACTTCACCTCTTTATCAATTTTGTTAAATTTTAAATCTTGTAACACCTCCTTTTAAAAAATGTTGTATAAAAAATTAAACAATGTATGCTAAAATTTAAAGATAGGGGAGGGAGCCTTGGCTACATTAGGTATGTTGTTTAATTAAAAGGTTATGAAAGTGAAAAATGTATCCCTAGAAGCTAAAGCAAGCCTAGGAAAGACAAACATGTAGATACGAGGGATTACAATTGATACGTGGAAAAAGAGTTAATGCTGGCTTCGAGGGCTAGTACCTCCGAGAATAAAAGGGAGAACCGGGCAAAGGCAGGAAAAGTGTAATTGTTCTTATTGATTTGTTGGTTATTACATACTCATATATATAGTGCATATGCCTAACAGAATTCCTAATCTTATTCTAGGAATATTCTTTGCTAACGGAATTGGATAGGAATGCTCTCCGGCATTAGACAACGATATCCAACAAATGCACCTGCCAGCTCAGTAATCTTCTTCCTCACACATACTCGTTGAGGTACGAAGGTTTAGTAATTCTTCTTTTGGCTCTTACTGCTTGCACCTTCATTTCTGTTGTTGTGTTCCCTTCCTTTGTTTTTGTGAGTTCTGCACCTACTATGCTATCATCTTCTCGAGGCCCTTAGAGAATCACCTTGTCCTCAAGGTGATGATCCTGCCTGAGTTGATCCCAATTTTCCCAGGACGTCTCGTCTGGTGACAAACCATGCCATTGAACCAATACTTCCCAAGGAGCATCCTTGAATGAAGCTGACTTGCGGTAATCCAGAATAGCTAATAGGGTTATTAAAGGTTGGTCATTCAAGAATTGATCTGGTAAATCAGCTAAATTTGCTGCATTGGGTTTGCCATGAAAAGGTTTTCGCAGAGAACAATGGAAGACTGAGTGAATGCGGGTCCCCTCTGGCAACTTTAAATGATAAGCTACCAGGCCAACCTTGTCAAGTATTTGGAAGGGACCATAGTATCTTTTGGCCAACTTGCCGGAAGTTGCCTGTGCCCCTTTGGCTGATCTCTACCGGTATGGACGGAGTTTTAGAAGGACTCAATCCCCGATTTGAAAAGTTAGCTCCCTGCGTTTGGAATCTGCATGACGTTTCTTGGTCTCTTGTGCCTTAAGCAGCTTCTTTCGAATACTGTGGAACACTTCATCGCGGTTGGTCAACATGTCGTCCACGACGGCAATGTTGGAAGATCCCGCAAGGTAGTCTAGAAAGTTGAAGGGCTTTCGTCCAAACGTCACTTCATATGGAGTGGAGCCTATTCCTAAGTTCCACGAAGTATTGTGGGACCATTCAACCCACGGAAGCAGTTTACCCCAAGTACCTGGCCGGCGGTGAACAAATGAATGTAGGTATTGCTCTATGACTCGGTTCATCACCTCAGTCTGTCCATCACTCTGAGGGTGATACGCCGAACTCATCCTCAGCTTTGTGCCACTCAATTGGAAGAGGTCTTGCCAGAAGTGACTGATAAATAAAAGGTCTCTATCGGAAACTAAACTTTGAGGTATGCCGTGCAATTTGACGATGATGTCGACGAACAGCGATGCTACCATATGAGCTGTGTGTGCTGAGGGCAACAGACCCAAATGAATGCCTTCCGAAAACCTGTCGACCACAACAAGGATGATTGTCTTCCCCTGGTATGGCGGCAGCCCCGTGATGAAATCTAATGAGAGGTCCTCCCATGGTCGCACCAGAACCGGTAAAGGACATAACAACTCGGCAACGCGTTTGGTCTCATATTGGGTATGTTGGCACTCAATGCAATTGGCTACAAATTTCGTGACATCCTCCCTAAGTCCTGGCCAGTGGAAGTTCTCCGATATACGAGCAACGGTTTTCGTGACTCCCATGTGTCCCCCAGTCGGTGTTGCATGATACTCCTTAAGAAGGGAGGGGATAAGCGGAAGGTCGCGTGGCAACCAAATGCGACCCTTCTTCAATAACAGGTCGTTTGCAATGGTGAAGTCAGGGTGGGATTCTGGTGACTGTGCGACATTCTGAAGTTGCTTGTTATACTAGGAGTGTTGATGCAATTGCTTGTGCAATTCTTCTAAAATGGTCAGGCATGGCACTGAAAGAAGCAATGACATCAAAGGAGTGTGCTCAGTGTGCTCCGGCAATCGGGATAAAGCATCAGCAGCTTGATTATGGGACCCAGAACGATACTGGATCGTGTAGTTGTATCCCATCAAACGAGCCAAGTATGTGTGCTGCTCTGGAGTTTGAATGACCTATGTAAGTAGCTCTTTAAGGCTCCGGTGATTAGTGGCAATCATAAATGGATGCCCCAACAGGTATTGCCTCCACTTCTTCACGGCCGCCGTGATTGCAAACAATTCGCGCACATATGTTGAAGATCGAAGAAGTTTTGCGGTGAAAGGTTTGTTAAATAGGCAATTAGGTGCCCTTGTTGTGACAGCACAACCCCCATTCTGATACCGGAGGCGTCCATTTCGATAGTGAATGGTCGTTGGAAGTTGGGCAAGGCGAGGACAGGAGTTGTGGACAGAGCGTGTTTGAGATGGTTAAAAGCTGCCTATGCCTGAGGAGACCATTGGAAGGGGTCAAGCATTGTTGCCTTGACCAGAGGATCTGCAATCATGGCATAACCCTTTATAAAGCGTCTGTAGAACCCAACCAAGCCCAAGAAGCTTCGCAAAGCTCTAGTGGACAGAGGCACCGGCCACTAGGATACGGTGGCAACCTTGGAAGCAACAGGTTCAACCCCACGGGATGAAACTAAGTGGCCCAAATATTCCACCTGTGATTGGGCAAAGAAGCACTTAGAAAGCTTCAGAATAAAATTGTTGTCAAGTAATACCTGGAATGTGAGGTCCAGATTTCATAGATGTGCAGAGAAAAATGGACTGTAAATTAGAATATCGTCGAAGAAGACTATAATAAAGCGACGGAGGTAAGGCCGGAATATGAGGTTCATGGTGGCCTGAAAGGATGATGGGGCATTACACAGCCCAAACGACATGACCTTGAACTCATAGTGACCGTGATGAGTTTGGAAGGTCATTTTGGGGATGTCGTCGGAGTGCATGCGTATTTGGTGGTAGCCTTGTAACAAGTCAAGTTTAGAGAAACATTGAGCATCGCCTAATTCATCAAGAAGCTCATCAATCATAGGTATCAGAAACCTATCCTTGATTGTGATTGTGTTTATGGCTCTATAATCGACGCAGAAGCGCTAGGACCAATCGTGCTTCTTCACGAGCAAAATCGGCGAGGAGAACGGACTGGTACTAGGCTGAATCAAGCCCTTTTGAAGCATACAGGTGACCTGTGCTTCAATTTCTTTCTTCTGGAAATACGGGTACCGATAGGGTCTCACGTTGACTGGTGTGGCCTGAGGCAGCAAATGTATATGGTGGTTGGTGTCCTTGGCCAGAGGCATTGCATGGAGGGGACAAAACAACGCACCGAACTTGATGAGTAATGTGCAAATATCTGCCGGCAAGTCTGCAATGGAATCAAGGGTGGTATCTTCCGGAATGACCATAATGTGGAAATAGAGGCTAGGGCCCTGCTTTCGAAAAAGATGCCGGAATTGTGGGGAAGATAATATACTGAGGTTAGCATCCTTGTCTCCCTATAATGTCACCAATCGACCATCATAAAAGAACTGCATACTCAGATTGGCATAGTCCGTGAGGACAGGCCCCAAGGTTATGAGCCACTGAACCCCCAAAACTACATTCGTGCCCAAAATAGGCAAAACATATAAATTAATGGTGAAGGTGAGGTCCTGCATCTCGATAGGGATGTCTGCACAAACACAATTGCATGTTAGATATTGGCCATTTCCGACTAGCACCTGCAAAGGGTTCATTTTGCGGTATGATAAACTCAATTCAGTAACAAGCTGATGCTGAATGAAGTTGTGGGTGCTACCCCCATCAACCAAAATGATCATTGGATGGCCGGTGAGATGACCGAAAAGGCAGAGGGTCTCCGAGGCGATATGGCCTGCCAAGGAATTTAGGGAAATTTGGGTCGGGTACAAGTCTGAGCTATCGGGCAGGTCGGGTGGTGGGTTTTTTGGCGGGTCAGGTATTGGTATATGAGAGGGGGTCGGGTCAAGCTCATCAGAGATGAGAACAAAAAACCTAGAAGAGCACTTGTGTCCTCTGTGATATTTTTCTTCACAGTTGAAACAAAGCCCCTTCTCGCGGCGGAGGGCAATTTCTTCTGGGGAAAGGCGTTTGAGGGTTGGGGTAGGGGTTGGGGTTGTACGAGGTGGTGGGTTAAGCAAGGGGGGAAGGGGGAAAGCTGCAATCTGAGGGTTAGTGCGAGAGTGTGAAGGAAAGGGATTTGGGGTTGGCGGCCGAGGGTGTTGTGGTGGTCGTTGGTTGAGGACCTTCTCCTCTTGTAATCGCCCAAACCCGGCGGCCTGCACCATGGATAGCGGCTGATGGGGTTGGACCTCCCGACGAGTCTCGGGGGAAAGGCCCGATATGAAACAACTCAACAAAAGAGGAGGGGAAATGCCAACAACATGGGTAGCAAGATCTTCAAACTCGGCCAGATACTGGGCAACAGTGCCCTTCTGTGTAAGTTTAAATAAGGCTCCGGTGGGATCTTTGTACGACATCGGAGCAAAGCGGGCACGCAAGACTTGAAGAAAGGATGACCAAGAGGTGAAATGGCCATTCGCGTTCATCCACTGATACCAAGCAAGCGTGCGTCCTTCCATGTAAAACGAAGCCACAATGAGTTTGTCTTGTTTTGGAGTACCATGGTACTCAAAAAATTGGTTGATCTTAAAGATCCAACCCTGAGGCTCGGTGTCGTCGAATCGAGGCATATCTAACTTCATGCGGTGTGGTGATGCAGGGTTAGAAGGCGGAAGGGACAATGGAATCGGTGTGGGGGTGGAGTGTGGAGAAGGATTTGTGCGTTGAAGGAGTTCTTTGATTTGGAGGGTTAGGGCATGCACAGATTCACCGAGGTACATATCCTGGTTTGTGAGGCGAAGCAGGGCATCCTCTAGGCGATCCCGAATCCTTCTCAGGGTCAGGCATGAGGGCAACGAGAGCATCAAAGTTGATACGTGGAAAAAGAGTCAATGCTGGCTTCGAGGGCCAGTACCTCCGAGAATAAAAGGGAGAACAAGGCAAACGCAAGAAAAATGTAATTGTTCTTATTGATTTGCTGGTTATTACATACTCATATATATAGTGCATATGCCTAACAGAATTCCTAATCCTATTCTAGAAATATTCTTTGCTAATGGAATTGGATAGGAATGCTCCCCAGCATCAAACAACAATATCCAGCAAATCCACCTGCCAGTTCAGCAATCTTCTTCCTCACACATACTCATTGAGATACAAAGGTTTGGTAATTCTTCTTTTGGCTCTTACTGCTTGCACCCCTGTTTCTACTATTGTGTTCCCTTCCTTTGTTTTTGTGAGTTTTGCACCTGCTATGCTATCAACAATCTTATCAAATCTGAAACAAAATTATTCATTTTCAAATTGCTGGTACGTACATATTCCAGCACACAAGGAAACAAATTATACAGTAATTGTCAAGCAAAAAGGACACAATAGTGCACCTTATCTCTAAGTAGTCTAATTTGGAAATTAAATATTGAAATCAGATTAGAGTAGTTGTAGCATCTAAGTAGTCTAATTTTTAAGCTTCAAGTTAGGCCAAGTTAGTTGATTCACATACCTATGCAACTATAATTGAGAAGCTATCACATCTATTTGCATAAGATATTCATTTGTATATGTTAATATGTATTCCTTTATGTCATTGTAATGGCTTATAACAATAAAGATAACCAAGTAATGGTTTTCAATTAAAGACATTTTTTCTTGTATATATGCTAGATCATTTTAAAAATTTGTTGCTAACTTAGTTCATGAATGTGCAGATCGGTGATTACTTGAATGTGACTATTATGTTGGTTATTGTGAGTATTGGATATCATCTCAGCTTAGCTAGGTGTTTTGGGACATAAATACTTTAGTTTATTTTTGTGATTATGTGATTTTACTTGGATGTGGTTATTCTGTTGGTTATTGTAGCTGCTAGATATCATCTCATCTTTGTTAGGTTTTTTGGGATACATAAATACTCTTATTTGTTTTTGTGATTATGCGACTTCCCTGGGAAATGGACCTTTGTCCCCTTCATCCCTCAGAGAAAGAGGAATTTAATTAGTCCATGTTTGTCAATTTTCAATGTTTGTTCTGATGTTTCAAAACTACAAGAACTTTTTTTTAAAGTAAGGCAATTACTTTATTGCATAGATTAGTTCCTTGAACTTGTAAAAAGCTTAGATGATTAACTTAGATACAATTGACATCTGTAACACCCTCCACCCCACACATATATGTATTAATAATAAAACGAATCGAAATGCAAAATTAAATAAAAGTTTTAAAATGCATTTAAATAAAAGCATTTCAAAGAGGATAAAAGGTTCACATTCACTTTTCTAACATCATACTAGAACTTATCCAAATAAATAATAAAATCATCTCAACTCAAAACAAGGTTGTCCATTCTGAAATGAAAAGAAGTCAAACTAATAACGGAAAACATAAAACAACTATACTATTCATAGAATATTAACTTGTGAACTAAAATCCCATGCCCCAATGTCCCATTTATCAGAGCATTTCCCTGGCAAAGGCTAAGCCTCTCCATCTCCCGCATGTAACTCATCATGTGTTGGCTCACTTGAAATAAAATGTTATTCAGCCCAAACACAAACACACATCTGGAATGAGTTATCACATTCGTATATAATAAAACACTATGACATGTTAAACATATAATACTTAGAGCTGAATTTACATAAACAACATCATTCCACAAAATCTCACACATTATTCACACTTATTCAAGTTCACACACTCTAGAAAATAACACCAAAACCTCAATTGTTAACTTAATGAAAGTCAAACATACAAGTTAATATTTTTACTTACAGTTACAAGTTGTAGATATAAGTTAACAACTTTTACCTACGCATATTATGAATTGTAGGAATCACATATAGTAACAATCAAATATAATTATGTGAAAGTAAATTCGTAGATAAAACTTCTATTTACAGACTATAATTCGTCAATGTATGTCCCCTTGAAGTTGACAACCAAAATATATATCTGCGGTACAAAGTCTGTAATACATTTACCTATGCATTTTTAACATCTAATGATGATTTTTTTTCTGTTAACATATGTCATTTTTCTTGTAGTGGGTATTTATGTATTAGCATTATTGTATTTATTAATATTTATTCAATAATAAATTAAATATAATATAAACTGTCTGGATTGATTTTGTTTTTAATTTGTAGGTCTGGTTCATTTAATAAATGAACAAAATATTAAAAAATATAAAAACAATATCAATATTCTCCCAAAATTGGTATTGTATAATACTTACAATATTAGTTTGGACTAAGCCGATGTTGCATCATGTTATGCAACATTAATTCTGTCAAGATGATGTTGATGTTTTATTGTACTATACATCAGTAATGGATACTTCTAAATTGTTTATTGTGTCAATTGTAAGACATGCTTTAATTTCAAAAGCTCAACTCTTAAAAAAATATGAAAATGTTTTCTGAAAACAAATATTTGACAAGAAAAACAATCCCTTTAATTTTATAAAAACATTCACTAGTTATATAAAAAAAATATTTTGTGCATTTCACGTACTAAAATATTAGTTGTAAAACATATATACCTTAATTAATTAAAAAAGAAAACTTCAATCTTTTTAAAAGTCGACAACCAAAAACAATCTCTTTAATTCCTGGTATGTGCTTTTAAAATACGTGTACATGAAAAGATAAAACAATAAATAAATGAAAAGATAAAATAATTTACACACGTAATTAAAAATCGCATTCAAGTAATAGAAGTATCGAGGTATATTCACATTCTTTTACTCACCCAGTAAACATAGCCTAGTTTTACTCCTTTTAACTCTAGAATTAAAATAGCACACGAGTAACGGAAGTTGAATCTAGAGTTGATTTATTCTAGCCAACACACAGGTGTTGTGAACGAGATTATAATGTTTCTTATATTTTCTCTACACATTTTTTGCGCGCGTCTTTACTATTTATGCATACGTGGAATGAGCTAGTTATAAGCTTGAACAGGTGAATTTTGTCTGCGTGTAAGTGCAACAATTTTGAAATTAAATTTCACTTTGATTATTTTTTTCCCATAATGACCTTTTTTCTTACGTGGCAGCACATATGTGCAACGTCAGTTATTTAAGGTGGAGATGAGGACCATAGGATTGTTAATTCATGATGATTTTGTATTGTGTATGATTTGGAATTCTTCCATTTTTGGGAGCTTGACCCTCAGGTGTAGTGATATGACCAAACTATGGTTACCTCAACTACACATGGTTAAGGTGGGGACACCATACACTTTAAAAGGCACAGCTTGGAGCAACATATTTCCCAAATCGTTCTTCTCCATTTTGCGCTTTCATTGTTATTGCAACCATTCTTTGTTTCACGTTATTTGCACTTCTGGCCTCTAGCTTTGCGCATCAAGCTCAACATTCCGGTTCTTATATAGTATGTCATTCTTCAATACATATTTTTTTTTGTGTGTATATATATATATATATATATATATATATATATTATAATCATGGTGATCATGGCCTGTTGGCTTGATCATGAACCATGCACGCCCAATGGAGTTCTGGTTTAGCGTTTGATTTCCAATTTGAATATAGTCATGATGGAAAATATCATTTTATTTCAAAATGAATTGATTTGATGGAAAGAAATTAGAACATGATTGAGTTGCCGATCATTATGCGGTGACATGCAGTCTTAGATTGCAAAACACACGCCCTTGATCCTTTTGAAATCCCATTCTAAGGATTGCTAGCTAACGGCAATTCAAACATATACTTAGTTGAGTGCTAAATATAAACTCTAGAACACAAAAAAAAAAAAAATCAATTTTATTATAAAGAATGACTTTTAACATTATCAACATATACATATGTTTATCGTATAATTTTAAAAAAATTACTGGTTAATTGATTAATTATTAGATATAGAAGAAGATGCCGACAAGTGACAACGCTGGAAACGGAAATGGGCTGGCAAAGATTCAACAACTTGGTGACAATGAAGAAGGTCGTCCAACGGTGAAGGCTCAAACCATTGATGAGCTTCACTCTTTGCAGAAGAAGAAATCTGCACCTTCCACTCCCAAGGGCTCTCTGCCTACGTCTGCCAGCGTTTTTACCGAGGAAGAACGCAACAAACAGCAGCTTGAGTCCATCAGGTAATGTTTTATACTACTATTTCATTTCATTACGTTTTGGAGGAAGAGTTTTGTATTTATAATTAATTACCTCACTCGACTCGACTAGCCATGATTACTTCTAATAGCTATATGATATATTTACGTGACCAAAAGTTTTACGTAGTTCTTTTCACTGTTAATTAAAAAATTATGAGTTTCTATTTTTATATGATATCTCTGTATCTCATGTCCACGCCATATTTTCAGGTTATAGCAATTTATTTTTCGCTCATAACAATATCATTAGCATGTGCTGGTAATATAACAAAACACTTTGACTTGACAAAACCTACCAAGTTTTCGGGAGAAAATTATGGGAAGATAACAAAACGTGGAACCAGGGTGGCTCCATTAATAAACCTGAAAGAAAACATTTTATTATATTATATTATTTGCATCTTGCGTCTCTTCAAAAAAAATTGCTAAGCAAAATAATCACTTTTCTTTCCTTTTTCAATTTCTAGCTCTTTATCCTTTTACATTTGGCTTGCCTTCTTTAAAAAAAAAATGGTTAATCTATATCTGCTTGAAAGCGTAGTACCGGATCCAAGGGACGCCTTGACCCCTCCTCGGGATTCTAAGGAAAAAAATAAAATTAAAAAATACTAATAAAAATATATTTTTGAGTTATGTATGTTAATTTTTTTAGTAAAATATCATATATCTAATTTTATACATAAATTAGTGATTTAAATATTTTTATTAAATTTATTATTTATTAAATAATTATTTGTCAAAAGTTAGATGTTTGAATAATCCGTCTTTCTTGCTCAAAAGTATTGAAATTTCTAAAAAAAAATCATTCAGATCATATAGTGGATTTTCTTTTCCTTTCTGGTATTTTTTTTACTATATTAAATGCATGTTTTTTTTATGTGCTATATTATCAACACACTGAAATTCTTTCAATTATAATTTTCCCAGAAAACTCTTAGAGTAGGTTTGGATATAATACATTTAGATAGAGAATTTTAACTGAGTAAAGTAATTTATTAAAAAAATTATTTTTTTTAATCTAAAATTCATTGTTTGAATGTTTTTTTTATGAAGAATTTGAATTTTTGAAATTTTAAAATAGAATTTTAAACAACTAAAAGTGTGGAATTTTAATTTCTTTCTAAAAGATACAAAATTGAAATTATCTTCTAAATCGAAGAACCTTTCAAAATATTTGTGTATTTTCTTTATAACCTTCATCTTGTCTTTCACCTAAAGGTTTCCGAAATCTCGTTCTCGAACTTGCGACTCTTACTTCACACCTGATGACCCTCTTCTTCAAGAAATATCATTTAAGTTCGCGAAGCGTCGATCAAGGTGTAGACATAGGGGGACATGTAGAACTGTACCCACCAATCAGGGGAGCAACTCTCGTTGCCCATCACGCGGCAGAGGTGCTCGTTGGCACGAAGGGTCTGAGTCATGTCTTGCGTCATTGACGAAATGTTGTGGGGTCGGCGTGGTGATGTACGCCGTCGTTTCTTGATTCCCCTACAAATCCTATGCAGCATCAATATTCTTCTTTTTGAAAGCGGAACAATCATATCTTCTCTTCTCTTTGCATTCATTTTCTTTTATCCTCACAATTTTAATTTTTTTTTTATCTAAACACAAAATTTTGAAAATAAAAAAATTTTAATTTGAAATTCTTAATATTTAAAATTTTATAGAATTTTAAATTCCTTCGTTCAAATACAGTCTTAACAAAATTAGTTCTAACTTCTGATATAAAATTTTAAACAGAAATATTGAATGATTAATCACAAACAAGTGATAGTAGTAATTTATAATCAAAATTGAAGGTAAAAAATAAACATAGTTTTAATCAACATATTATATTAATTTGTTGAAATTAACGTGTACATGCAGTGCATCTTTGGCGTCACTAACAAGAGAAAGTGGACCAAAGGTAGTGAAAGGGGATCCAGCAGCTAGGAAATACGAAGCCTCAAGGGTTGAACACGTGCCGCACCAAATTCTCACACCTACCATTGCTGTCAGTGACAGTGCCTTGAAGTTTACACATGTTCTCTATAACCTCTCCCCAGCAGGTTTTATTTTCTTTTTATTCATTTATATATAGTATATTTTCATAAATTAAAATAGAGAATTAGGGTTGAATTAATTCTATATAAGTTGTTTCAAATACTTATATAAATATTTATGTTCGGAGATAAAGTCAAATAAAATTATACATAAATTTCTCTAGACGGAGTCTTAGGGATTTTCCTTTTAGAGAATAAGGTTTTTGTTTTTTATTTTATTTTTAATTATAAAAATGTTATCTTTCTTATTTTACTTTTTAATTTTTAAAAATTTTATAAAAATTATGAAAAAATAAAACAGTATTTTCACTATTTTCTATATAAAATTTTAAAAAATAAGAAACAAAATATAAATAAAGGAACATTTGATAACTAAAAGTGAAATTGAAAATCGAAAATAAAATGACCCTTAAAGCTTCTCATAAGACAAGTTTCCTTCAAACACGTCATTACCACGTGTTAATGTGAATATATAGATAATATAGTCCATAATTTCATTGCGCGTTTTTTAATTCAAAAATTGATGATACAGTCATACTCATATAGATTGGCAGTACCTATTACATCATTTTGTACTTCTGATGTACGAAAATGAGTTCAGCCTCACATTCTCACATATATCTTATATTTGAAAAGAATTAGTCAAGGTCCTCAGGAATGGCAATGGCATGTTAATGATGCTACTATTTAAAAATAATGAGTTGAATAATCTAAATTAATTTTACTCAGTAGAAATTTATGGCCGACAAAATATATAAGAATATAATATGAAACATGAATTCTACTACTTCTGAGTATTGGATATGTGAGAAAATCCCATGTATAATACTATATAATAAGATTAATAGTGTTGATATATATATATATATATATATATATATATATATATATATATATATTATTTTTTTTGTATTTGCTATAGAACTTTATGAACAAGCGATCAAGTATGAGAAAGGATCGTTCATTACTTCCACTGGGGCATTGGCTACGCTTTCTGGGGCCAAGACGGGTCGGTGTCCCAGAGACAAGCGCGTGGTGAAAGATGAAGTTACTGAGAATGAACTTTGGTGGGGAAAGTGAGTATTTTTCATCACATCATATATGGTATTGGGTCTTGATTAACTCTGGTTAAGAGAAATTTGACTTTATTAAATAATTTTTACAAAAATGATGTGTAGACACCTTGTATATATATTATTAGACACCTAACTAGTGGCTATCCTCAACCCGGATTAATGGTTTGCTTATCGTAACACCATATTAATAGTCTCATGTTTGAGACATGAGAGGTTCAATTCCAAAACCAAATCAACAAGACACCTAGAGAGTGAAATAAAAGAAAATAAATATAAGTTATATGATTTGATAGAAAGAGAAAAAAAAAAAAGATAATTTATAGTGTATTATCCAATTACCATTGCTCATATATTTAACGGTTTAAAATATAATTAATCTTTGTATTTCTTTTACCTTTCTCTCTTTTGTTCCCATTTAACGCTCAAAATATTGTTTCAATTAAGGGGTTCTCCTAACATCGAGATGGACGAGCACAGTTTCATGGTGAATAGAGAAAGAGCCGTTGATTATTTGAACTCTTTGGACAAGGTCATTTCTCTTCTCTTTACATGTACAAATTATGCATAAAAAATAAAATCAACTATGAGTGCAAACGATGGCTTTGGTCGTTGGTCGTTGGCTCTGATTTTGTGGGTTTATCTCATCTTTTATAAGGTGGTGACAAGGAATAGAACATGTTGTCATTTGTTAAAATGGGCAAGTTAAATGTTTTTTAATCAATTATGACTTTTAAACATCTCTAATTTTATATTTTTTTTATCATATTTACTTCATACTTTTTTTTTTGTTTTACCTTTTTTTACCTTTTAATCAAATGACCTTGAAAAATCAATTATATTTCTAGTAGGTTGAGTGTATCTCACAACCAATTAATCATGGTTTACATGTCATTTACTTGTTTTCCCCGCCAATTCATAATAGATAATATTTCACAAAATGGAAACTATCTGTGGAATTTCTTGTGTGATGCATTAGAGTTTTTGACCAATTTCTTTGTGTCTTTTGGTATAGTTGATTTATATCCCATTTCCTATGTATTATACATTCAAATTAAAAATATCTTATCTAAGTATGGATGGCAATCGGTAGTATTCTAAAAATATATATGTATTCCTAATTTTTCCAGGTCTTTGTGAATGACCAATTCTTGAACTGGGACCCAGAGAACAAAATCAAAGTTAGGATTGTCTCTGCCAGAGCTTACCATTCCTTGTTTATGCACAACATGTAAGTAAAAGCAAAAGAATAATTTACCATATCACCTACCCTTTTTTTTTATATATATTTTAGTTTTCCAAACCACAAGCCAATATTAAATAAAGATAAAAAAATGTATCGGCTGGAATTATATTTTTCTTGTTTTAATACTAAAAAACCAAGTTATATAAGAAAGGTGTATAAGTACAAGTGAATAATATTTTAAGTATCTTATAATAGTCCTAATTTAATCATCCGAATATCTATTGAACATGTTCATCCCTTCTCAGCGGATGAAATAGGTCTCCAGAAAAAAAAAATATAATGGAATGAATAGGCAAATGTGTATACAAAAACTTGTTGTATATTGATTGAACTGGATATAAATTGTTGTAAATTTCTTGATACTTAATCTCGATTCTTATCCAAAAAAAAAAAGGTGTACAAATGGCTAAATGGATACGTGACATGCAGGTGCATTCGACCAACTACCGAAGAGCTTGAGAATTTTGGCACACCAGACTTCACTATTTATAATGCTGGACAGTTTCCTTGCAATCGTTACACTCACTACATGACATCTTCTACTAGCATTGATCTTAGTCTTGCAAGGAAGGAAATGGTGATCCTTGGGACACAGTATGCAGGGGAAATGAAGAAAGGTCTCTTTAGTGTCATGCACTATCTCATGCCCAAGAGGAAAATCCTCTCCCTACACTCTGGCTGCAACATGGGCAAAGGTGGAGATGTTGCTCTCTTTTTTGGACTCTCAGGTATGATTTTAATGGATTATTAGAGAAATGTTAGTAGCATATTTGAGTTAAATAAAATTCATGTAATTCTTTTTAAATAAAAAATGGGTTTTGATTTTAACAAAACTCCCAAGAAATTTACTCAATAATAATAATGTTTAATTTTAATATAGTGTTAGTAGATTTCTATTAAGTCAAATGGATTGTCATGTAAATTTAAATTTTATTTTTATAATAATTACATTAACTATTAAAATAGTCAACAATATTCATGTATGACAGTTGATTACAGTGAAAATATTTATACAATAAATTCATAATAATAAAGAGTTTAATTTTTATATATTATTAGTATTGTCAACCAATTAAAAAATATTTTAAAATGTTGATTTTAAAAATCAACAATGTTATTATATATAATAATTTATGATTAAACCAATATATATATATATATATATATATATATATATATATATATATATATATATATATTATTAAATGTGATTAGAAGAAGAGTGTTCCGTGTGGCCATACTTAAGTGCATGTGTTATAAAATATTCTTAGGCATGGATTTGATTTATGATTGTATCCTCTTCCATTTTTCTATAAATATTCATATTAGGTACTGGAAAGACCACTCTGTCCACGGATCATAATAGGTATTTAATTGGAGATGATGAACACTGTTGGAGTGAGAGTGGTGTCTCAAACATTGAAGGTGGTTGCTATGCCAAATGCATTGATCTCTCAAGGGAGAATGAACCTGACATCTGGAACGCCATCAAATTTGGGACAGGTATAACCCTATTAACCTTAGCCTACTTTAACATCTCCTTATCTTTGACTTCATGCATTTTGACACATTTTTTATTCACTTGGATGTTAGTCTTGGAGAATGTTGTTTTTGATGAGCATTTTCGAGAAGTTGATTACACAGACAAATCAGTTACAGGTAAGTAATGACTTGGTTTATATATAAGGGCTTAGTTGTGACTAGATCATACCAAATTAATGGTTGACTTTAATGTATGCTTGCAAGATGTATCCATGAGTCATGACACTAATCCATTATGTGAGGTCAACTCCTACAAATAAACGAGGTTGGTTAGGATGGATTTTAACAAGTCAAACCTTTGAATATTATTCAGACTATAAACATTAAGGTGGATTAAATTACAGGAATTTGTGAGGGCATAATAACATCTTATAGACCTTATACTAATTCGAAATTAATTACAATATACCTTGTTGATAGAATATAATAATATTTTTTCCTTGTTGCAGAAAATACTCGTGCAGCTTATCCAATTGACTACATTCCAAATGTGAAGTTACCATGTGTTGGTCCTCACCCTAAGAATGTGATCCTTTTGGCATGTGATGCATTTGGTGTGCTTCCACCTGTGAGTAAGCTAAGCCTGTCGCAGACCATGTACCATTTCATCAGTGGATACACAGCTTTGGTAATGCCTGAGTAATTTATAACACTCAATCTTGGCTAATATTGCTTCCTCTTTATATCTCTCCAATGAGTTCTTTATTTATGATGGTTAAAGGTGGCTGGCACAGAAGAGGGCATAAAGGAGCCACAGGCAACATTTTCAGCTTGTTTTGGTGCAGCCTTTATAATGCTACACCCTACAAAGTATGCAGCCATGCTTGCTGAAAAGATGCAGAATCATGGTGCTACTGGATGGCTTGTTAACACAGGATGGTCTGGTGGAAGGTAACAGTTTAGTAGTAATAATAATTATAATTAGAAAAGGAGTGCTAGCACTCTTTTCAAACACATTTTCACATTGCTTTCAAAAATACCTTTTTCTATTGGCTGAAAATTCAGATAGGATCCACTAATTTAAAAATGGAGAATGAGAACCACATTTTTAGTAGGTCCTAAATGAATTTCAACCAACAGAAGAGAAATTGTTAGATAAAGAATATTGAAAAAAGAGTTATTAATACAATAATTCATACAATAGTTGATACAACAACAATTTTTCTATTTATTTCTATATCACATTGCTCATCACTTCTCATACTTCTTTTTCTTTTCTCTCTCGTAAAATTTGTCATACAATTTCTTGTACAGATACCATTCTCTATAAAAGAGTGTAGCTAAAATATATTTTTTTCTCTTCAAATATCTATAACCAACTTTTTTCTTGCTTGTGTAAAACTACAGCTATGGTTGTGGAAGTCGTATTAAACTATCTTATACAAGAAAAATTATTGATGCTATTCACTCTGGAAGCCTCTTGGATGTTGAGTACAAGAAGACTGAGATTTTTGGACTTGAGATCCCCACTGAAGTGGAGGGAGTCCCCTCGGAAATTCTAGAACCTGAGAACACGGTTAGCGGTCCTACAACTCTCATTTTCAATCATTACAACTATTTTTTTTTTCACTTTCAAAAGTCTTTTAACATAAGTTGGAAATTTTGAATTTTTGTTTGATTGCAGTGGTCAGACAAACAAGCCTACAAGGAGACACTATTGAAGCTGGCTGGATTGTTCAAGAACAATTTTGAAACATTCACCTATGGAGAGAACAACCAAGTGACAAAGGAGATTCTTGCTGCTGGACCAATCATTCATGATGCTTAATTAGGAGATCAGACAACCCCCCGGTTACTTTTTGCTAATTTCTATTGGTTTTGCATTCTTTGGTTATTTGGATTTGAAAGAAAGACGATATTTAAGATTTAAGTACAAGATTGTCACCATGCCTTGAAACAAAGAAGAAAGTCTTGGAAGTCTTTTTATTGCAGCTTGCAAATCAAGTCTTGTCTTGTTCTGTTTGTTTCCTTTTTTGTTTTGAAGAGAAGTTACCTGTGAGATGAAATTACCAAGGCATGCTATAAAACCTGAGGTTGTTTGAAAGATGATTATTATATTTGAAAGCACTACATACATTCGTACAAGTGTGTGTAGCTTTCCAAAATAAAATCACCTACCAATATTTCCTTTAGACATTGACTATAAATTAAAATTTAAAGCATTCCATAGAGTTTTTCTTGCTTCCTCTATTCACTTGCAGCTTGTTTGGATATCATAGCCATACCTTATTGTATTATTCAAGAAGATAATATCAACCTCTTTGATTCTAATACTAGAACTATTAACTGAATTTTAATAATATTTTACAAGCTAGAAGCTGTAATGGTTGATCCTTGTGTATTGCAATACATTATTAGGGGTTAGGGAGATGTAGGTTCAAAATTTTAAAGTTTCGGTTTATGGCTTATAGGGTTATGGGGTTAAAGGATTTAGTAATTAGGACTGCACAGATTTAGAGATTATGGGTTTGAAGAATATATTCAAGCAGCCCTATCACATTGTAGAACATCTTACTTACAATTAGAGACCCCAGAAACATTATTTATCTCCGTTGAAACAAATGCAAAGCATTGCCAAGACCAAGAACCCAAATACCAATGGGTTAATGTCAATTGTATTTCATTAAGGTTGGCTGCTAGTGTTGTAGTAATCAATAATTTAGTCATAGCCACAGAATCATCATAAGTCCAATTACACAATTTTAATGTCAATACAGAATCAGTGCTTATAGAAAACATCAGATAATCTTCATTGTTAACTAGTTACAAGAACTATACCTCTAGTTTATCAAAGTCAAAATATCAATTCCTTGAGCCTCAACAAGGTTAGATAGATTACACACCATGGCCATGGGCACACCTGAACAAAAGGGTCTAAAAATCAAATATAGACGGGCTTTACTATGCCTGAGATGTCCTATTTTCTGCTCCATAAATGATAATGGATGAAATGAGTAATAAAATAAAATATTGAGACGATTTTAATCCAATTCAAAAATTATAAATCACTTTTTCAAACTCTTGCAAATTCTAATATTGGAAGAGACAAAAATATAAAGGAAAGAATATTACCATTTTTGTGTCTCTTTTCTACTCCAAATTTCTATCCCAAAGGAAAAACAATCAAAATTTCTTCACCTCTCCACCATTTTGGCATTCCCCCACCAACCAAAAACACTAGTATGATCAATAAACTTTGTTAAAAGACTCAACAAGTATATCTATTGTACAAATAATGAAATAAATACGTACAGATATTGTTCCCGAAGACTGATAATAATCACCAACTTTTAAGAAAAAAAAAACACAACAATTTTTTGTTGGTTCTTCCAACCATACCTATATCCAATTACTAGTAAAATTAGAATAAAATGTTTAATTCGTAGCATCTTTAAGCTAACTACAAATATTTTTTGACATTTCGCCCCTTCAGTTTATTACACTATTCTTTAGCTTATTATCTCTCCCCCAAGTTATGTACTCTTTCAATAAGAAAATATATATTTATTGAATTGTTCACTCAATAAATAAAACAAGAACCAAGTAGTTCCTCCAAAAAGAAAATTCTAAAAGGATAAAAATATTTCCAAAGATTAAATGGGTGTTTGGTTCCGCATCTAAGATCCACATATAGAATAAAATCACATTAAAAGTGATGCAAAAGCAATTACTAGTTGTGTTGGGGATTCATGTTTCCAAATACATTATAAGAATGAAAAGAATTATAATGACCATGGCAATAAATTATCCTAAACAATCGTCATTCTACATTTTTGGTATTTTGAGCAGAGGAGTTATTTATTGACCATGCTCCTTTTTAAATTCAGATATTTCAAAGAATGAGATTAAATGATAAAATAATTAATGGAAAACTTTAAAAAAATTTAAAACAAGGAAGAATTTAAGAAAAAACATAGGAATTAAAAAATGAAGAGCGAGAATAAACATATTAAAGTGTCAATAACCTTGACTGGCCTGCATTACTGGAAAATATAAATGTAACGTCGACAATACAATAATATTCTTATAAATAAAATATTTTTATTAACATTGGTCATAAAATGAACCATGTTGTAAATTTCCTTTATTATCGATTATTTTAAAACCAATATTATAATTGAGGAGTTAACATCGGCCTTTTGCTTTTTTGATAATACTGACGTTGTTATTTTTTTTATAATTTAAAATCGATTTTATTAAAAACCCATGTTGGGAAACGAAGGTCACGTTGGATATGTAGCAGAACTGCTTCACCTTCTCTTTTCTCCACTTCCACCACCACTCACTCACTCCACTCCCTCAAAATTCACAATCCTCACGTTGCCTCATTCACATGAAACTTCTCTCGCCCTCCGTGTTCTCGCTCTTTCTCTGAATCACTCATCCTTATAATAAACAAATAAATAGTTTCTCTCTCGAAGAAGGAGAAAGAGGTTTTCATTGTTCTTGTTCTTGTGGAAGAAGAAGAAGCTGAAGAATGGAGTCGACGGAATCTTCATACGTTCTTCTCCCGAGGGACCGAGGAAGCGCGCTGCATCGCATTCTCTAGGTATATCTGATCTGATCCGATCCGATCTGTTTTTTCTCTCTTTCGCTTTCATCCTTTTCGTTCCGCTTAACCTCGCTCTCTGCTTCGCACAGTAATGTAGGTTAGGGGACTGAATGTCGGTGGCGTTATTCCGCGGTCAACGCCTTTCTTTCCCAACCCTAATTCTTAACATTGGAGCTTCAATGTTGTTTCTCGCTAGATTTAGATTCATTTTCTTTTCCTGTTATGAAAATAATGAAGTAGGAGTGTTATTCTGTCCTGTTTCGTGTGTGGATGTGATTTTTCGTGGTTTACGTTATTTATTTGAAGTTCTGCTTTAGTAATTGAATGATTGCAATTTTATGATTTCAAAGTCAAGTAATTATGCCGACTTTATTCTTTTTTTCGGTTTTTAATTTTTGTAGATACCAAGCAACGTAGAGGGAATACTTTTTTTTTTTTGGTCCTTTTGATGCCATTGAAGAAGCTAACGGAACTTTTTAGAAAGCAATTTAAATTGGAGAAAGGTTGGAATTATTTCACTTTCAATAATTTGGGGCATATTCTGCTGTACGCAATTGCCTCATTTGAAATTTCGCTTTGGCTGTTATCCTTGACATAAAAAGTTTCGAAGATTCAGTTTGGTATCTGGGGAAAAAAAATTTATAATCGAGTTTGTCTTATATTTTTTTTTTTTAAATCTCATTCTAGAATTTTTTTCCCCTGTTTTTATTTGGATACCACACTAAACTCGAAGGGAGCAATTTTGGTTTAACACAAAATGTACTCCTCTTGGAGTTAAAATAAAAGAACAAATCACCTCCATAACTAAAAAAAAAAGCTTGGAAAAAGTGACTTAGTGTGTCAAAACAGAGATAATGCAACAAAGAAGTTACCTGGTTGGAGAAAACAATAATTAACTGAAGAGCTTTATATCTGGTATTTGCTTAAAGAAACATGAATGTTTACAATGTGAATCCAAGAAGTTGTATATTTATTTCATACTTGCAATGTCCAATTACTTGGTTGCATTCTTTAATTTGTTTTGTGATATCCTTAGCAGATTAATGGAATTTTCTTTCAAGCTGACATAGATTGACATTTTGAAATTAATTTTGATCTTCAGGTATGTTCCATTCTTGACGAGACACTACAAGCAGTTGGTGCTAAAACAATGGTGGTCGGACATACTCCTCAAACTATAGGTGTAAATTCGTAAGAGAATATATCTATTTAAACATGGTTAAAATAACCTCAAGTTGTCTAAATTTGATAATGTTGTATCTTACTATGGTTGAATTTTAACTTAAATGCAATTACAATATCTAGGTCGTTTAGTTCATTGTGGATGCATGGAATAGTACTATTAATTGAAATTAGTTCTTTGCTTCCTACAGTAAATACAATTGTAGCATATGGCTCAAAGATTGCAGAATGTGCAGTGGAGTTTTGAATTCAAGACCAAAGGTAAAACAAATTAATCCATGAGCATAATGTCCTTAATGAATGCTTTTGGTTATATACTAAATATTATAAGAGATAGTCACATGTTTCTTAACCTTTCTTCTGGTTACCGAGTGCCCACTTACTGTGGAAAAGGCTTGAATTTTTCATGGGGAATGTAGCATTGTTATTAGCATTGGAACTATGTAAATAAGTAAATTCCATTTATTATCTTGATAGTTCATGTTTCTCTAAATTTTGATCGACTTAAAATAGTTTTTAGACTGTATCTTGATAGTGCTTGAATCAACTTCACTACCCCATGAGTCCTATCACTCAAAAAACAAACAGAAAGAATCATAATCACTTCACCAGCTCAGGGATATCATGGAAAGAGGATCAGCAAACACCTAGGTATTTTTGTTTTAGATTTTTAAAATAGTGTACTTTCAATGATAAATTGATTACTAAGTAGTGTGAAATTGTTATAGAAAATCGTTTCTAAAAACGAAAATGAGAATGCCCTAAGTATTTGTTGCAAATACAAGCTTAAATGTAAAATACAGTGTGGAAAAGATAATTTAGATCATTAAATAGCTCTGCTGTTTGGGTTAAATGCATACATAAGAATTCATGCTACCAATGTTTGAACAGAAACATACCTTAATTAGTTATTTTTTATTTATCTTTCTTACATTAAGACTTATCTAAATTAGTGGAAATTGGAAAACTAAAATTGTCTTATACAAATTCATATTTTTCCAGGAACAACAGCAAGAAACTTCAATGTGGCATAGATGGTTTCCCTGTCACTTACAGAAAAGACAACGAGCATATTGGATGGTCCATCCACTCAGCTGAATTTTTCAATCCAATAAACCAAAACTTCACTAAAATCAGTCTTCATGCTTTTCATTAGCCCCCAAGAAAGTAAGGTCTACCCGGGTGATTTACACGTCGAAATAATCTTAAATTTTATTAGTTTCTGATATACAAAATGACTTTTATTTTAGTGTAAAATGGTACTAGTAAAAAGTATAATAAAAAATAACTAAAATGAGTGGCTTTTTCTAGAGCCAAGGACTAATTAGAGTGTTTCTAAAGTTTTAACAACTAAAATATCCATTCCATGCAATCTTGAGGACTAGCTAGCTCATTAGTTTATTCTTTAGCCCTTGCACTTCACGAAGACCTCTGGAATTAATTATGTAATTTCCACATTTATGGAAGACTCACTTAAACCTTATAAATACTTTTGCAGTGGATTGTATGCCTTCCCATCATCAACACTTCTTGCCTAATCATGGAACCTGAAAGGTACTGCATATGGTGAGTCTGTAGTTGGTTTCTATCCATATGTTGAATTCATTCTAGTGTTGCTGCATTAAACTATAGAAGTGAAACAGATATTGATATACCAGTATCACTTAAAGTGGCTAAATCTTAATAAGTGAATTCTATGTTTGTTGCAAATTAAACCATGCAAGGAGAAAAAAAGTATTTACATTGATCACCATTATGTTATTTAAGCTGTTAAAATTTGGTAGACCGCATTATAGGCTTGTTATGTATTACATGATTTTTTTCCTCTTAGCTTTATGTCTGTTCCCCCTCCCCAATCAATCACCAAACGGTGAGTAGTTAGGACTTACTAAGGCAAGATGCAAAACTTTCCTGATTGTGCAGATGGAGCTTTCACAATGAATAAAATACTGGAATTTGTAGATTACAACAAGTTTCCATTAGTTACAAAGCTGACTGAAATGAATTCTATCAGAGTCTTCTCCAGCCCCATCAAGCTTCAGGTCACTTTTATTTCCAAGTTTAATCTACATTAGATATTCTTGACTTGAAGTTCTGTTCCTATTCTGACTTTAACTGAGATATTAAGTGTAATATTTGAGTATTTTGCAATATGGTCAGTGCAATGACCTGATCAATTTAATACACTGAGATGCTGCAAATATTTTCTCACAGTTTCAATAAAAACAAAAAATGATGCATTTAATTTGTGAAACAAAAAAACTGGGCAGTCATCCTAGCAAGTCCTTGATCTTATCAAAATCACAATCTCTTTTATGATTTGCCATGTGTTGATCACTTGGTTGCCCCCTGGATGGTTGATATAATTGAAACAAATGTGAGACATTTGTAAAGGGAATGAATGTCTTTTTCAGAACTTATTGAGAAGTACTTCTTACATACAAAAATATTCTGGAGAATCTGAACTACCAAAATTGGTTCAGAACTTGGCCATGCTTGTTCTCATCCAATTTGATCATTTTCAATAACTGTAATTTGGTTAAAAGACTAATATTTAATCTTTAAGCAACTTGCAGAAACTAAGCCACTAAAGGATGTACTAAAATTTACTCCAACTGCATCCTGCCAAGTGACTTTTCTTTGTTGTTAATGAAAAATACAGGTTGTATGGACTGCTCCTTGCTAGTTTTATTCATACTTTCCTTTCCAAATATTATAAAGTTATTTCTTTTCTTATTGGAATTTCAAGAGACATCTTTGCATCATTTTGATCTATGCCTATTCCTGCTATTAAGAATGTCAAATTAAGTAAGATTATAAATTTATAATGGAATAAATGTGAGCTATTATGTATATGCTTGTAGGGGATTTGTATCAATGCATATTTTGTGATATGAGTGCCGAGCCAAATTATATTTAGGATTGGAATTTGATTTGGAGAGTGCTGAGTGAAATTATATATATATATATATTAAAAAAATGTCTTTCTACATCGGTTGTGGTTTTAACCAATGTAGAAAGTATCAATACTACATCGGTTGTAGTAATTGACAGATTTACAAATTTTTACAGACTTCCTACATCGGTTTTAGGAACAACTGATATAGAAATGTGTTTTCCACATCCGTTTTAAAAACTGATGTTAAAAGTGCTTGACTTTCAACATCGTTAGATACAACATCAGTTTTAAAACCGGTGTTAAATGACTTTTTTAACTGATGTTAAATGTCTTTTTTATAGTAATGTTGTAAGATGACATAACAATAGGAAGCAAAAGAGAAAAATATGTTTTAAGGTTATTTGGTGGGTGGCCTAGAGTGTGAAGTTAGTTTTCTCCAATATGCCAATGACACTATTTTTGTGGGGGATGTTAATGTGAAAAATGTTTTTACCATTAAGACCATTTTAAGGATGTTTGAATTGAGGGTGAATTTCTTTAAGAGTTGTTTTGGGGCCATTGGTGTGGATGATGGGGTGGTGGAGAGGTATGTGAAATTGCTAAATCGTTGAATCTTTTCTTTCCCATTTGTGTATCTAGGCCTACCCATTGGTGCTAACCCTAGGAAGGTAGGCATGTGGCTACCTATCATTGATAAGTTTAAGAAGAGATTGACTCTTTGGAAGCACAAACATTTGCCTTTTGCAGGAAAAGTGTATTTGATTAATTCAGTTTTGTATTCTCTTCCTCTTTTTTATCTCTCTTTCTTTAAGGTGCCAAAGGAGTTGTGTTCAAAACTTGTAAGGATTCAAAGGAGATTTTTGTGGGGTGGTGATGATGAGAATAACAAAATTGCTTAGGTAAGTTGGGAGAATGTGTGTAAAAGCAAGAAATCGGGTGGCCTTGGTGTGAAGGATATTTTGGTGTTTAATGAAACGATGTTGGGTAAGTGAAGGTGGAACCTTTTTAATAATCGGGGAGGTTTGTGGTGTGATGTTGTTGACTCTAAACTTGGCAAGTGGAAAAGACACTTTTGAATGAGGAAGATGCGTCCTTGGATTCTATATGGTGGAGGGATTTGAGGAAGGTGTGTGAGGGTAAAAGTGGTGTAAAATGGTTTTACAATGGGGTTTCTTGGAGAGTTGGTGTTGGTGATAAGATTAGATTTTGGAAGGATGATTGGGTGGAGGGACAATGCTTGGCATCACTTTGTTGAGATTGTTCCTTACATCGGAACAAGAAGATGCTATCATTGGGAGTATGGGTGTTTAAAGGGATGATTATTGGTGTTGGGAGCTTAAATGGTGAAGGCATACTTTCGTGTTGGAGAATGATCTTATAGCCCAGCTTATGGCTATGTTGGAGTTGGTGCAAGTGCGAAAATCGATGTTGGATTCGTGGAAGTGGTTGTGGTGTATTGGGTTCCTACTGTAACAATTTGTCTCGTCGTTATGATATTACTATTTTACAACGAGACATTAAAATTTTAAGTGAACGTTCTATTAATTTGATTATGAAAATTGTGTAATTTTTTTTGCGATATACATTCACCAAATAACACACAAATACGTGTGTGTGTGTGTATATATATATATATATATATATATATATATATATATATATATATATATATATATATATATATATATATATATAAAAGTAGAACCATTATATATCATAACATGTTTAAGGTATAATTTAATTTTTTACATGTATTTAAACTTGTAATTTACATATTCAATAAAAAAATAAGGAACCAATTAAAGAAGAGTTTGATTACAAAACACAACTCTCCCAAAAGAACTCCAACGTTATGAGGTTTGCTCAGCGACTCCAACAAAAAAATCTCCCTCCAAAATCACCTATTGCTGCTCATCTGTTCCCAAGAACAAAAGTTTGAAATCATCACAGGAACCAATCACATGGTATAAAATTATAAGGGTGAATTTATAGTGAAAGATTAACAAATTATCAAATGACAATGATTAGAAAAAAAAAATAACAACAAATAATCACAATTATTCTCAATAACCCATCTGTTTGGCATACACATATAAGACTAATTATCAACCTTTCAACAATTTAAATCAATTATGTTGGGAATGATGCATGTACCTAATTCAACTCTCAAATACAATGTGGTATCATTCGAGAGAAATAGCTTAAGTGTGTCTTCTTGATACTCTCACTTAGGAAAACTTAGAAGCAACTGTCGAGGTCATTCTATCGTGCATAGGTCACTCCTCCCCCCTCTCCCCTATGTTGATCAACATGATTCTCAAGGTAGTGTCAAACTAAGTGATATACCCTTAAGTACCAACATTTTTTTCTTGTGAAAAACCACAGGTATTTAGTGACAAAGTTTATATTATTTTCACACAATTATGCAGTTTGAAACACAGGCTTCAACAATGCATTGACCTTGAATAATTAAAAATTTTAAACAATTCCCTTCCTTCTCCAGGGATGCTTATAATTTTTTGAAGACCAAATCCCTTTTGCTTTTTTAGAAATATTCAGACAGGTCATTGCACCCCCAATATACATACACAACATGCATTTATCTCAATGACATCTTCAACATCATCTAATTTCAATGTCATCATTAATATCATCTCATCTCAATGTCATCATCAATATCTTCTCATCTCAACATCAACATCATCTCATCTGAAGATCATCATCAACATCAATATCGACATCATCTCATTTCAATATGAGCAACATCACAAGCAATCACATTCCACATTTATACATGTAACTCATACCTAGGATTCACATTCCAGGTCTTTAGACAACATACACCACTTATAATAATAATTTGTAATATAACAAGACTGATATTTAAGGAAAAATTCTGAATTAAAGAGAAGAACTATTGTATACAAGCAATTCTTAAGCCTATTTAAAATTTAGTAAAAGAAGTAAATAAGAGAACAAATATAAATTTTTGGACAGAGTTTCCTTTGTAATTAAGACTTTTCCCAAAATTTCAATCCATACAACATCATTCACAGTTTTATTCATCAATAACAAATATATTTCATCTCATTAATTAAAACACAAGTTTTCTTGAAAAATCAACATGCAATTGAACAAACATACAACCCCATAATTGGGTTTCCAAACTCCAAATATGACATCAAAAACTATAAACCCCCCTCACCTATCTATATCTCCTTTATAGTTCTTTGTAACTTTGTTCAAAGATCTCTTAGATTCTCATCCGTTGGTCCAAACACAGAACTTTATATACCAAATTGAAGACAATTTAATATAGATTTTAAAGGCAGAGTCAAAATTAACATTTGGGGTCAAATACCCTTTTAATTTTGAAATGAGCTAAAATGGTGTTTTGGGGTCCACATCAACAGATGCCATTTTAAAATTCTGATCACACTAATGTGATCGAGGTTTAGCAAAGGTCACAAAAATGAAATCAATTTCATAAAAAAGACAACCCTTATAATGTCTCACTTTCAAGGGTTTTTTAAAGGAAACATATAAACAT
Organism: Glycine max; assembly: GCF_000004515.6. Lineage (NCBI taxonomy): Eukaryota > Viridiplantae > Streptophyta > Magnoliopsida > Fabales > Fabaceae > Glycine > Glycine max. The sequence continues at coordinate 32,601,179 of NC_016088.4, read as the reverse complement.
CCGATAATGGTGACCAATTCACAAGAGATACATAGATAGGTTTTTTCTAATTAGGAGAAAGCATAAGAATTGTGGTTACCTCGAAGAAGCCGTGAAGGGAGGGTCGAGGGCTTTGTTCTCTACTAAACTCGCGAGTTGGGTTTTGAAGATTCTGCTTCGATTAAAGTGTTCATTTTCGTGCGGTGGTTTGACGACAATCGACGGCGGCTCGTGGCGGTCATCGATGATCGTGGGTTGGAGGAGGAAGAGGTGGGTTAGGGTTTGAGTGAGGGTTTTGGGAGAGGAAAAAGGTAAATTGTATTTTTCCTGGACGTATTTATAATCTGCAAGACTTGCTTAGTGAGTTGATCTCACTAAGTGAAATTTAACTTTTGGTGCTAAGTGAGACATTTCACGCTAAGCGGAATTTCTCTTCTGGTTAGAATTACGCTTAACGAGCTGGGTCGCTAAATGAATTATTCCTTCTAGATGGAATTGTGCTTAGCAAGTTGGAGTCGTTGAGCGAATTGTTTCCTCTGGGTGGAATTGCGCTTAGCGAGCTGGTGTCGCTAAGCGAATGTTCTAATGCAGATATACCAAACTCAACATAACCTAATATTCGCACCAAACAACTATACACGAATAGTTCACACAACACTTCAACTAATCCAAAATAATCAAGTAATTATATAACATCAAAATACATCAAGTATCTATTTTTGGTTATTTAAATTTCAGGATGTTACACCTAATCATAATTGGTGTGGCTTTCACTTATTCACGGCCTTATGCTCTTTTGTAATATCGGTACTTCTAGTACCTTTCTATCAATATATGTTTCTTTGTTGAGTTAAAAAAAATCATTTAAACATTTGGATGGAGTAATTCAACACGTGAATTCATTTTTTTGGGGAATTTCAAATTATTCATGTTAAATTAACTTGTTTGGATATAATATTTGAAACAAAATTCAAATTTTAGTAATTTTATGAGTCATTTTGATTAATTAAAATAATGAGATTTCAAATTCTCTCAAAAAATAAAGAATTTGAAATTCATTTTTTAAAGACGCTCACTCTCACTCATGGTCTCGCTTATGACTCTCTTTGTCTCTCGCTCAACACTTGCAACTAGGGATGATCATGGTTTTTACAGCTGACATCGACACAAGTTATTTTTTTATCGACGTTGGCCAAGGATTTTTCAGTTAGGATTTTTTTGTATGACAAACCAAGGCTATTTTTTGGTTGACACCAGCTAGGTCTTTTTGGCCGACGTTGGGTAGTGTTTTTTCAGCCAACTTCGGCCAAGGTCTTTTTGGTCGATATCAACTAGGGTTTTTCGGCTAACATCAACTAGGTTTTTTGGGTCGGCATCAGAAATAACTATTTCTTAGTCAACATCGGCTAAGATTTTCTCAACTTTCATTAACTAAAGTTATTTTTTAGTCAACATTGACAAGTGTTTTTTTTTTTTTTAACAATATTGACTAGGAATTTTCTGCCAACGTCAACTAGGATTTTTTTGGTTGACATTGACTAGAACTATTTTTTAGTTGATGTCGGCTAGAGTTTTTTGAATGATGTCGACCATATCTAGTTTTAGTTGACACCGACTAGTGTTTTTCAACTGACATCAGTTAGGGTTTTTTTGGTCAACATCAGCCAATGATATTTTTAAGCCGATGTCAGCTAATGTTTTTTAACCAATGTTCTCTAGGGTTTTTTTGTCGAGGTTGGATATGACTTTTTGGCTGACATCAACTAGGGTTTTCTTGGCTGACATCGACCATGATTATTTTTTGGTCGATATCGACCAGTGTTATTTTTAGTAGACATCAACTAGGTTTTTTGGTGGTTGTTAGTTAGGGTTTTTTAGGTTGTCATCGATTGTGATTTTTTCTTCTGAAAAAATCTTAACCAACGTCAACTAAAAATTAGCTTTGATTGAAGTTAGTTGAAAACCCTAATCAACATTGACTAAAAAATATATTTGACCTATAAAACCTAGCTAGCATTGCCCAAAATAACACTGGCCAATGTTGGCAAAAAAAATCCTAGTCGATGTCACCATAAAAACACTAGTCAATGTCAACTAAAAAAAATAGCTATGGCCAATGATGCCTGAAAAATTCTAGCCAGTGTCGACTAAAAATAGCTCTGACTAATATTGGTCGAAAAATCTAACCAACATTAGCCTAAAAACCCTAGCCAACATTGACTGATGCCAACAAAAAATAACCTAACCAACATTGGTTAAAATAACCATGCCCGACATCAACAAAAAAGAACACTAACTAATATTGACTAAAAAATAACTTTGGTCGATGTCAACCAAAAAAACCTTAGTTAACGTAAGCTAAAACAATTTAATTAAATATTTTAAAATTAGATAGTGTTTATTTTCTATAAAGTATAATATTCGGATTTCATCTATTTAAAATATAAAAATGAAATTTTGCATAGGAGATAAATTGAATTACTCTATCCAAACAAAGAATTTAAAATTTAAGAAATTTGAATTGATTTATCCAAACAAAATATTTGAAAATGAAGAAAATTAAAATCAAAAGAATTCAAATTCCAGACATTTCAAATCTCCAATAATTTTGAAAATTATTGTGTTGTAAATTATGAAAATTGAAATTTTGATAGAGAAAAAGAAAGTAAATAATGAAAATTGAAATTTTGATAGAGTTGTAAAAAAGTTAAACGTTAAATTAAAATCAAATCAAACGATTTATTTATTTATTAGCAAAAATGGGGAAGGGGCAAGAGGGCCAATGTGAAAATTAAGTGAAATTCTAGAAAAAAGGCAATGGTCCTTCTATATCATTATATTTTATCCTGCCTAATGGTAACTGATTCTTTATAATAAGAAACAAAATACAGTTCAATGAATGTTCCCAAGCTTGATGCATGATCTCATCATTTATGAAGGGGAAGAAACTCAATCAAAGGAATATATGTAGGGAAAAGATAGCAATTGCATTATAAATTCTTCCAAAAAAATTAATAATATTACCAAATCATTATCCTGCTCATTCAATTCAACATCAAAATCCAGATCAGAGAGGGCTAATAAATTTTCATCTGTAGTCTGAATAGCATTTGTTACAACCCCCAATAGACCTTCAAGTTCATAAGTATTTCCTTAGCTGCAAGACGTGTATGACTAGCTAATTGTCAAACTAAGTGCATGTCTAGGAAAGATTAATTTTTGAAAATAAATACTTGTTTTTAAAACTTTTCTCAAATAGTAAAAATAAGCATTAAGAAAAAAAGCTGAAGGAAGCAACAAAACATTTTCACAAAGGAGCAGCCAGAAGGAAGTCCATTACGGGTTAAGTAATGCAGATTACAAGGCAATATTGACCAATGAAAAGAAGATTCCTCCAAATTGGAATACGTCTTCATAAATTAAGTGGCCACGTCGTTTCAAAGTCAATGCTGAAGACAATTATGAATAAAGGCAACGATCCAAATGGTTAAATAAGTAACAAGTTTCTCTTTGAATATTCAGAAGAGAAATATATATTCAACTCTATGAAATGATGTATATAGGCTTATCATAGCATAGCAGTCAAGGATCAATCATCAATCATCAATCATGAAATAAAAAGGAGGCCATACCTTTGATTTTATGGTTACAGAGTCCATGTGTGCATGAGTGCACTTCCGTATGCAGAGTTAACCATATCGAAACAGTTACATAGTCATCAGAAAAATAGTAATAAAATTAAATGAGTAGAATTCAAATTGAGATTTCATAACAAAAAAATGTACAATGTTGTTTCAAGCATAGATATTTTATGGAACAAAAGACATCAAATATGATTATTTTTGTGACGTTAATCAAAATTTCTCAACAGTAATACATGTCATGATAGAAAAAAAAAAAAGCATAGAAGAACTAGAGGGAAACTGAAAATGAGAGAAAAAAGGAGACATGATAGATGAAAAGAAACAAGATTGCAAGCAATTGATAAGAAAATCGGAAGAACCACATTGCAAAAGCTAGAAATATTAGTTGGAGAATCCAACGCCTTATAAACCCCACACAAAAATCCCATACTTCCAATGTGAGACTCAAGTCTCATACCTTGTAATTGGATCCTCACATTCTCGATGCCCACTGATCTGAAATTGCAGTTTCAAGGAAATTATTGTACCACTGATCTGTTCTATTTGTAATCTAGCCATGTTTTGTATGTTTAGATCTATGATGGGTGGTGGCGGCGCCGCCTCCGGAGGTGATTCTCGGCAACAACGCACAATGGTTAACGACAGTGGTGATGAAGAAGCCAGAGGGGTAAATCGGGAAAGTCAAGAAGAAAAGGAAAAAATAAAGAAAAAAGAAGAAAAAAATACATCCATGGGATTAAAATTTGATAATTTTAATGGTGGAAATTCACTTTCCCACCGTGGGAGACCTATTACACTCTTCGACGCTAGCATGAGTCTATGATACATACATACATCCCAAATTTGAAGTATAGATTTTTCTTTTTGACAGGAAAATAGAAGTATAGATTTGACTCTTTCCCGTTGTTTATCTTTGGACAGGCCAGAGCGTCTCGGCGAAAAATCACCGTAAAGGGATCCGGGTCGGGTGGGTAATAACTAATGTGTTTTGTTTTGGGTATATAGTTCGAGAACCATCGCTGAAAGGTGTCGGAAATAATAATACGATAAGATTGGGTCACTCACTGTAAAGAAATCTTTGCAATCTAATTAAATCATCAATAGATAAATAAATTAAAAAAATAAAAAATTCTGCAACCCGACGAACACCATAAAAGAGCTACTCTTGCACTTCTAAATTCCTTTCTTTCATTTCGGTTTCCCCATTCAACGATTCTCGCTGTGTATCGATAATTCACTGTAAGTTCTCTCTCTAATTCCTCTTTCGCAATTTCCCTTTCTCCCATAGCTTCAATCTTATAATGTTTTTTCGTTTGGTATTCGCCCGATGCGGCTTCCCCCGACTCAATTTTAGGGTTTTCTCATCGCATAATCCCTTCAATTTCTCAATTTTTGTGCATTCGGGAGCAATCAATGATCGATATTTTTAGGTTTTGGTTTTGTTTTTCCATTCTGGCGAATTGTGCTTCTCGTAACCCTAATTTTAGTTTTCCTGAGGTGATTTTTCTTAATAAAAAAATTATGTCTCTCTGTCGTATTGGATTGGGTACGTTTCTTGTTTCTCATCTAATATCGCGTTCTTTGTGTAATTGGCACCAACAGAACGATCTTTCAAGGAAATACTCGTTGCAATCGGTGATTCTGCAGTTGTTATTGAAACCACAATGCGGGGCTATGACGACGAAGGAGATGTAAGCATTAATGACTTTTTAGGGTTTAAGTCAATATTTTCCCTTTTACTATTATTTGTTCTATTGTTACCTTTCCTTTTGCTGATTGAGTTTTATGCAGCATTTTTGCCTCATGATAATTCCCTATCTCATGGAACCACAGGGTTACGACGATTATTATGAGAATGAGGGACAAGAAAATGAGTATGAAGAGGGGGGTGAGGAAGAGTATGAAGAAGAGGAAGAGGTGCCCAGGAAGCCTTCAAAGGAAGAAATGGAGTACCTTGAGTTGAGGCAGAAGTTGAAAGAATCCATTAGAAAGCAGATGAAGAAGGATAGTAGTGCTAATGGTACTTTGCGCCGGGATTCAACCGACCGAAACAAGAATAAGCTTCCTTATGATAAGTGAGTCTTGCAACCATCTTTTCATCAACTATTTACATGAGTGCTTTGAGGAAGTCTCGAGCTAAAATATCCTATTTTTGATTGGGGCTTGGGTTCAAGAATTAAAATTTGTTTTTGTTTAGTAAGTTCAATTGCACCTTTTCTCTTCAACATTGCTCTTTGAGGACTATAATCTCATTAACATGATCTTGTTTATCATGGACATCTATATGAAATCAGTTGTTTGAGGGCTATAATCTCATTAACATGATCTTATTTGATGAATTTTTATTTGTTTACCACACCTGAAAGGATGTTTTTTGTCTGTTTAGAGGCTAGTTGTTGCTTAACCATTTTTTGCTTTTCCCTAGAGCTGGATAGATGTTTTCATTACCTTATATTATAAGTGAGATGCTCAGTTGATTACACACAATCCATTAGTTTGTTCTTTTAACTAAGCATTTTACTTTTTATATTGATTGTGTGTAATCATTTCTTTATGTAATAGCTGAGTTTAGTTTTGCATATTGTTTAATTTCTGTTTGGTTTTTAAGATATGTTTTATTTCGTTTGTGCAATTTGTGATTTTGGGGCTCAAGATTTTGTTACTTTTCTTTTTGGCTTGTGTGGGTGATATTTATTATACATGCTTTGTGTTCTTCATTGATGCATTTTGAGTTTGCTTGACATGCTGTCTTGGTAAGTTGAAATTTGGCAACAGGAATGCTGAAAATATAGTTTCAATCTTCAATTGCAGTTATGGCTCCTTTTTTGGTCCATCTCAACCAGTTATTGCACAGAGAGTAATCCAGGAGAGCAAGTCATTGCTAGAAAATCAGCATTTGGCATCTAGGTTTTCTAACCCACAACACATTGTAAGTCTTCAGAATTTCTGTTTTGGTGTTTCTTTATAACTTATGTATGAAGTTCTGTATAATATTATTGGTCTTCAATTCTTAATTATGTACTATTACAATTCCTTTCTTTTTCAAAGTGATCTTAAACATTTTAAATTGACTATTTGGGATCTTGTTATAGTTGGCATCTTATTTCCCATTTGGCAATGTGAAAAGAAATTAAAATAAAGGCTATAAAGCAATACAAAGAAGTTGCGCAAGAAACTTGACCTGTTTATTGTTTAAACATATGATATGATTCCTTTTCCTGTTTTGCCTGCTATCTTTTGAGTAGAGGAATACCTAGATACGGTCTGGTGTTTGATGTGTTGTATTTATTAATGTAGTAAAATTTTACTTTAATGTCAAGCTCCTAATGCTTTTCTTCTTATTGTGACTTTGGAAGCTCCTTTGGCAGTGATTCATGTAGTTCATGTAGTGTGACTAAAGTAGGATATGAAAAACAACATGAAGCATCCCCAAAATGCTGTAGTAGTATGGCAGATGAGAGTGAACGCTACACCAAACATAACAATGAAACAAATAGTTTCTAAGACATGCATTGCATACTAGATGATCAAAACTCAAAAGTACTCAAAATCGATAAGAGGCAGGCCTTGGCAGTTGCTATGAAAAACTGAGACAGGGCTTCTGCTTGTACTTGTAAAATACTACATGGTCTAATTATTAGTTTAAATAGGTGAATTAGGTTAGGGTATTCTAACATTGCTTCCTATCAATTGTATATTAAGTTTAATAATTGTCATCCATTTTTTGCTCCTTTCCTTCTATAAATCTAAAATCTTATTCCAAAGTGAATGCTTATCCGAAATTATGAATAGCTATCCTAAAAAATGTGAGTTGCTGATATGGCCAAAAGCACTTATTGCCATGCCAATAGCTTAAGTTGCTCTATGGGTTAAACCCAACCCATAGAGTAATCATGTACGCTCATGACCCTTTGAGCATATCATTACCTCCCATGTTAGAGAAGGTTCACTCTTGAACCTTAAGTAATTGAAAAGATGTCAAGCCCACACCAGATCTAATGCGACACCAGATCTGATGCCAAATGATGTGAAAATGCACACATATTACCATTCCAAAAGATTAAGCTGGCAGTAGAGGCCCAACTCTTGACATATAGCACCCTGCATCAGATACCATACCCTTCCCTATTTAAGGCATTGGGTATGGGCCAGGGCACTAGGTCATTGAACCACACCCATAGATCCAACATGTACTCTCGTTATCCTTTGGGCATGCCAATTAGACATTTTTGACATGATATCAGAGTGGAGTGTTACATTTAGTGCAGGGGTGTGCCAAGTTCTGTTCTTCTTGGACATTAAATGGTCTAGCATTTGCATATCTTCTGTGTCTTTTTTTGCTCCATAATTTAATTAGGCTATTAGTCTTATTGTAAATAGATTTAGGTTTGTACAAGTATACTTGGCCGAATTTTTGGTATAAATAGGAGTAATTGGTTAGGTTATTGTATACTATAGTTAGTGTTATTATTCTTAGCTGTCATTCTCTCTTTTCCTTCTACCCTAAAACTATAATTCTTAACATTACACAATTACTTTTGCTCATGTACCGAGAATATGCAGCATTTAGATTATTTTTAATATATTTTCCTCCCTGGAGTATTTTATTGAATGCTGCTTCCTCTTAATGATATTGTCTGCAGAAGAAGAACCAGAATAAAGTACCTAGTGGAGGATCAAAGTCTTCATCTCATAATCTGGCACCCAAAGTCAGCGAGGTTTTGTGGTTATCTGTGTTAAGTTTTTGATGTCACTTTGTAGCTTAATCTCTGTGCTCTAATTGTTTATTTTCCATATTCATACAGATACAAGTTAAAGCCCAGAAAATCAAGAATACTAGAGATTACTCATTTCTTTTATCTGATGATGCAGAGCTTCCAGCTCCTTCAAAAGCCCCCCCACCACAGAATATGCCTATAAGAAATTCTGGTATATTGCACTTGGTGATGTGTGTATATGGTGTTGAATGTTGGATTAAAACATGTTATTGTAATTAAGGAAACTTATACAGGATTTTTGCTGATGTTGAAGAGGGACGACCAGCTCAAGTTCCAGCAAGGAGTAAACTGCCTTTGAGCAATGGTGGCAAGCATGTTCGTGCCAGTCATGAGGAACGGAATGTAGGTTCTGCTGCCGGCCGTTTGCCTCCTAAATCAGGATCCAGTTACAAGACCAGTAAACCTAGTATGGCATCAGCAGATTCTAGAAAGCAGCTTGGTAACAACAGTGATAATGGACCAGGCTGGCCAGTTGGGCCAAAAGGCTTGCCTTCAAAGATTTCTGTTGGTACCACTGGGAATAAGTCTTCAGCACCTGGTATAAAAAACTCTGTGAATGGTATGCGGAAATCACTCCCTTCAAAGAATCATCCATCCATTCCAAAACAGAGTGTAGATCAAAGAATTTCGAAGCAGAGTGTTGAACAAAGAATTCCAAAGCAGAGTGTGGAACAAAGAAGAGACATACGAGAACTAAATAGACCTAAAATGACACCAAAACAACCAGTGGCATCATCAAAACCACAGGTGTGATGCTATATACTTGTGCTCACTTACACATGGATCCCTTATATTATGGATTTTAACCTTTAGCTTCTTCATAATATATATTTAAATTGCTCACTCGTTTTGCAGATAAATAAGCCACTTAAACAAAATTCAGTTCATACTGCTTCGCAAGATCGTCGTCCCAAGCATAAGGTTGCTAAACGACCCTTTGATGATGATGAGGACGAAGTGGATTTCAGGAACGTGATCAGAAATATCTTTAAGTGGGTTTTTGTTTTTCTAACTAATATGCTGATAACATTGAGTTTTATACAATGTGTTCTTTGATGTTTTTTGGAGAGAGAAAATGTTTGGAACTTGGAATATTCTTTATTGTGCGTGACATCTTCCCTACAACTGGACTAATAAATCACCATGGGCTACAGAGATATGCTTAAATTCACCTTCATTGCTGTGCTACTTGTCTTGATTCTGTTACGGGGAGGAGAGATTTTTCAATAAAAACTTGTTTGAATGGCTGATATAATAATTTACCTCAATTGACAAAATACATGTTTAAATTAAGCTTGATTGTTGCAATACCTGTCTCTTGATTTGTCTTATGGTGTTATACAGAAGGGAGAGAGAGGGGAGGGGGTAGGTCTTGGGGAGGACGGATTTTCAGTCAAATTGTATTCAATAAGCATTGATTGTATCTTGATTTCATCCATTGATGACTATTTAGAACTTTTAATAATCATTTGTTGGTTCATTTGCAGTTACAACCCCAATAAATTTGTTGATGACGATGACGATGACAATATGGAGGCAGGCTTTGATGAAATCTTGAGGGAAGAAAAGCGGAGGTTTGTTTCTCAGATTAAAATTAAATGTCATTTACTTGTTAAATAAGTTGAACTCAAGAGCTACTTGTCATTTACTTGTGAAATCTTGACGATGACGATGACAAATTGTCTTGCTTTTACTTGTTAAATAAGTTGAACTCAAGAGCTAATGCAAAGTCCTTCTTTTCCTCATTTTGGGCTGAAAAAAGTTGGCCTTTCCTGGCACTTATTGATGCTCATCCTTGCCACTTTCCCTTTACTTTTTCTTCCATTTGCATGCATCAAATACTTTCGTATCCCTTCCATTTCCCCGGCCACTTGATTGTGTTATAAATCCTATTGCCATTTAATCATGATTTCTGAATGATGCTTTTCATATTAAGTAGTTTTTTGGGTTTTCGATGATTTTTGTGTAATACACATGCAGTGAAATGATTGCTAAAAGGGAGGACGAGGAGCAACTTAGGTTAATTGAGGAGGAAGAGGAAAGAGAGAGGAGAAGAAAAATGGCAAAGTTAAAGAAACGGAAGCTTGGCTAGCAGTAGTTAGTAGTAACATGTCATTGATTTTGGTATAATGAAAATTCTCTTTTCCCAAGGGCAGTTTAATCATGGGATTAAATTATACAATTCATCAATGAAGATAGAAAAACATTCGCCCTCACATTGAGCTTGTTTCAATTTGAATTACTTAGAAAAGATATACCGTTATGTAAACGCAGTTTCGGATTTAGTCAAGGGCAGGGGTTGGGGTTGCATTGTGTATGTATGATTTTGAGCGTTTTGCACACTGATTGGCGGTCATTATACGCAGTGGATGGATTGGAAATGAGATATTGTTCACCATTTTGCTTCATCTATTATTCTGAGCAATGTATTTTATAATAGTTTTGGTAGCCAAACAAGGTCTTTTTCTTTTTTTTTTTGTATAATAGTGACAACGAAGATTGAAGCTTGAACTTTGCTATCCAATCTCACTATTAGGCCGAGTTTAGTGTGTTTTAAGTCATTCTTAAAACTAGGTTATTCTTTTATGAGAAAAATGCGTGTTTTTAGTTCATACATTTTAGGTTAAACGTGATCAACGATTATGTTTTCATATTAAGGAATTTGGTTTTTCGATTTTAAAAAACAAGTGAATTTTCTCATCTCTTTTAAGAATTCATCATTTTTTTTTATACTTGGAAGAAATTAAATCTATATGTTTTACTTTAAGTTTGATGATTGTCGTTCCTTTCGGGTGGTTTTTAAGTTTGAGTTTTAAATTTTAAAAATAATTAATTTTTAGTTTTAGTTTTGAAAAATTTTATATTCAAGTTTTAAAACAAGATTAATTTTAAAATAAACTCATTTTGAAAGTTTTATAATAAAATTAGTTTAAGAGTGTTTTTGTGTGGGGTGAAGACAATGGTGATGTAGCAAGCAATAATAACAATATAGATATCAGTGGCGACAACATTGATAGTGGTGGTAATAATCATGTCGGCAATGAAGGTGGCGACAATGATGGTAGTGATGACAACGATGTTAGCGGTGGTTGCAGCAACAACGTTGGTGATAGTGATAGGTGGGTGGTAGTGGTATCAGTAGTGACGGCGGCGATGGTAGTAATGTTGGTGGTGGCGCTGGCGGTGGTGATGGTAGTAGTAATGGTGGTGTTGGTGATAGTGGTGTTGGTGTCGACAACCACTAGTGGTTGCGATAACGTTGGTGGTGGCAATGGTATCGATGTTGTTGGTGGTGGTGACAATGATAGTGTTAGTGAATGTGTGGTGATAGTTGTGTTAGATGTGACAGTGATGGTGATGACAGTGGTAGTGATAGTAGCAGCTGTAGTGGCTACAAAAAGTGCAATTGTCTAATGTGAAAATGTATTTTTTTTTGTCTTAACCCTTCGGTCCACCTAAGGACCCTGACGAGTTTGACCGGGAAATAAAGCCTAGCTAAGAATTGTTTTTGCCTAAGATCGAACTTGGGTATTATCCGGACGATTTAATTTTAACTTCAATATATTAACCACTTATGTTCAATAACTTGGTTGAAAAATGTGTTTTTTTAGAAGTAAACCAAATTCACGATTTTTTTTTTTGGTTTTGAAAATGAGTGTAAAAGTGTTTCAAAAAGGATTGAAACATTATTCCAGTTCTTTTTTTGTCAAACACATTTTGTTTGAAAAATTACATTTAAAACAAAAAATAAAAAACTTGCAATCACCCCAATTGGACCCTAAATTTATCAATATGAAAGTTTAAAGATGTTGAATATGTTTGACCAAAAGTATAAGTACTAAAATACTATTATGAATAATCTATCTTTAGTTGTCCATATCTTTCATTCTTTTATAATCTTTTCTTATTTATATTTATCTTTTTACCTATAAATATGCTATTTCTGCTGAAAAGAATACAAACAATTTTCATTCTCTAAATTTGCATTTTCTTCTTTTACTTTTTGCTTCAAATTATATTTTATTCAACACTTTATCATCATGATTGTCTTTCTTCCATGAGTCATCGACAATTGGTATTACAACTTGCAAGGAAAAGTTATGTAAAGATATCAATTGAAAAAATTATTCTTTTAAATTTATATTTCAAGGGTAGATTTTTCCACTATCAAATTTCGTTATTCATACTGTTTGATAAAATATTTGTGTTATATTATGTAATTGTGAATTTGATCATTTGAGAGTTTGAAGACATTATCATAGTAGAAAACTTTTAGAATATTTTTCTCACCCAAAGTGAGAAAATAATACAAAAGTAAAAATAAAAGAATATTTTTTCTCATTCGAAGTGAACAAATAATGTCATAACTGAGACCTATAAATTTATTATAATTTGATCCTACGTAAGAGAAAATCATATTCTTTTAAGTTCATATTTGAAGGCAAAACTCTTTTCGTCTTCCTAATCATATTGTTCATAACTATGACATGTATAGTTATATTGTTCACATAACTCTGAAATTTATTTAGACATAATGTGTCTTGAAGACACTATCAAATAAAAAATTTCTAAAAATATTTTTACAAAAGGTCCTCAAGACCTTATTAAAGAAAGAAATTTGAAGTTTTTCTTTATCTCACTAGAAGTGGGAAAATCATACAAAAAGTGAAAAAGGGAGAATTTTTCATTCTTGATGAATGCAACATTTTATGTTTATTAAAATCTCATGTGTATTAATTTATCTCAATTCTTATGTGATATCCTAACATGATTAGTCTTGCCTACAGTATTTCTATGTGTCTAAATCACGTAATATATAAGATAATATGTTATATTAATATTTTTATTTGTTAATATATGTTTTAATTCAGATAATTACATTTGATAAATATTATTAGAATATTACGTATGATTCTTGGGTTTATGCGATCTAAATTAATATATACATATTAATTAATAATTTTAAAATAGGAAACAAAGATATTCGTAATTCTTTGTGATAATTGTTTATGATATTTTTGTCATATTTATATTAATTAATGTTATCATTGTGGGTGAATATATGTACATGTTACTTATTATGTGTATGTATGCATAAAAAAATATATATATTATGTGTATGTTATATTGTGAGTATAAATATGTAATATTCTTAATCCCTAGTTGATTGATACTGTGTGGAAAAAATTATCAATGATGATATGTTAAAAAGAAAAATTTATCTATTTTCATGCATTTAATATGCTCCTATACTAGCAATATCAAAGAATAACAACATAAGAAATATTAATTTTTTTACTTGTATACTTTATAAAAAAAATATAGGGTACGAAATTTATATAAAAAATCATATGATTCATCTGACTAACATTGTTCCATTCCCTGAAGTGAATGTTGCACACATGTATTTTTATCAAATAATTATTTGAATAATTTATTTTTATCATATAACTTTTATTCATTATTGTTATAGATGTAATTAATATTGTTTACTTATGATTTAAATGTTTTATATGGATAACTTTTGGATTATTTTGTAATCATGCGTATTCCCATGTTATGATTTGATTCATGCTTTTGTTAGAAGCCAAATTATTTGGCTTAAAAGAAGTGTAAATTCAGGGAACCAATAACAAATGTATGTATTTCACATATATGTTTCTGAAATGTTTTAATAAATTGGTTATAAACTAATATATGAAATGTAATGCTTTTGGTGGTGATCAAAATTCAAATTATTTTGAGCATCATATATGTATGTTGCCATCTTCATATTTATAAGTGCATCCAGTGAGTTATGATTGTCCAATTTGTTTATCATGGACATAATTAATTGTATATTAAAAGTAATATGAAATTGCTTTAAAGTTATGTATTGCACATGATTGATTTCATATAGCTAATTATAATAGCTTTTACATGTATCAAGGTCACAATACTTGTCCTTGAATGATTTTATTGGTTTATAAACAAGTTACATTGTATGTGATGTGTCTTTTATGGTAAGCAATATCAAGAAAAATAATTTAAGAAATAGTTTGAGATATATTTTGTATGTCTTGTTAATAGTATAATGACTCACACAAGGCAAAAAAAAATGTTAAATTTGCATTACATGTTTATTAATACAATTGAAAAACATACGGTTATAAACTAAAAGTTTACGAAACATAAATGAGTTTGTTGTTGGGCATGATTGGTTGGGCCATTTTATGTGTGTTATAATGCAAAAAAATATTTGAAATTTCATGTGGACACCCATTGAAGAGTCAAAAGATTCTTTAATCCAATGATTTCTTATGTACTATATGTTCCCAAAGAAAGTTGATAATTAAATCGTCACCATGAAAAAATAAAATGAGTTCAATTCATTTTTAGAATGAATATAAGGTGATGCTTGTGGACCAATACACTCTCCATGTGAATCATTTAGATATCTAATGATTTTAGTTGAAGCATCAACTAGATGGTCACATGTTTCCTTGTTGTCAACTCGCAACTAGAGGTTTGTCATATTGTTAGCTCAATTAATCTGAGTTAGAACTCATTTTGAAATTATCCAATTAAGAGAATATGTATTAATAATGGTAATGAGTTTACATCTCATGCTTTTAATGAGTATTGTATGACTATTGAAATTTATGTTGAACATGTTCATACACTTATGAGATAAAAACTTTTAACATTTACATGGAGACACACAATCTTGCATGTTGCAATATTGATTTGCATCATGCCAACAAATTATAGTTAGTTCTCCCCTCTTGAAATAGATTTTCGGTTAGCAACCTTATAGTTAGTTCTCCCCTCTTTCAACCTTAATATTTTGTTTTCTTTATGTGTTGTGTATGTTATAAATATGAGTTCAATTGTTCGATCACAACACACTAAGATGAGTCTTCAAAGAAGGTTGGAAATATTTGTTGGGTGTGAATCTCTATATGTTGAGTCAGTTTGTTGATTGTTATTTTGAATTAGTTTTCCCAACATGAGGGAGAGACACAATTGGAAAAATGAGATTATTTGAAATGAATTATCATTATCTTGATCCTTATACAAAACAATTTGAACTAGAAGTTCAAAAGTTAATTCACTTACAAAGTTTAGTCAAAAGAAGTGGTTAAATCATATGTATCAATTGCTAATGCTCCAATAAAATTTGATATCCCTATTGGATAATATTACAAAATGGGTCTTAGAAATGCATGAAGAGTGCTAGACATGTTGTTTCCAAACATAAAAATCCTCAATTAAGAAAATGAGCTAAAAAGTAAGATGACCAAATTGAGGCTATGAGAATTTTGAAAGATTTCTTTGACATAGTTATATATTTTAGTTCCAAAAGAACCCAGATACTTGAAATTAGTGAAA
Organism: Glycine max; assembly: GCF_000004515.6. Classification (NCBI taxonomy): domain Eukaryota; kingdom Viridiplantae; phylum Streptophyta; class Magnoliopsida; order Fabales; family Fabaceae; genus Glycine; species Glycine max. The sequence continues at coordinate 32,585,407 of NC_016088.4, read as the reverse complement.
AAAAAGAGATCTCATATTATGTCATAAATGGAATATGATGGAATCGAAATAAAGTCAACGTTGACAATGTGTTCACATATAATGTAGCGTTAAATGTAATAAATGATAATGAGGATCAAGAGTAAGTCTATAAAGGATTGTAGACAAACAAATGATTGACCAAAATACAAAGATTCAATTGAGGCAAAATTAGACTTGTTTCCCAAAGCGAATGATTTCTGGACCTGTAGTTAATGCACCTAAAGATGTAAAACACAGTTATGTTTTTGGACATGTAGTCCATCCACCTGAAAATTAAAATTTTAAACATGTAGTCCATATACTTGAAGACGTAAAACTAGTTAGGTTTTTGGACCTGTATTCCCTATACTTGAAGGTGTAAAATCTATTACATTTTTGGGCTCGTTGGTTATACACTTGAAGATGTTCAACCAATTGGATTCAAATAGGTTTTTGTGTAAAAAAAAAATGTGAATGGTGGAATTGAGAGATAGAAAACATGACTTGACATTAATTTTGAAGACACATCCTCATCTGTAGTGGATGTGAGTACTTTTGATACTTAATCACTCTAGTAGCACATGAAGGACTTAATTTACATCTAAGGCATGTTGTTTCAACTTATATAAGTTATATGACTCTCTTGATAATAACATTTGCATGAAACTCCCTAAAGGATATAATTTGCCCAATAATGCATATTCTCTAGAAGAATACTCTCTTTGGACTAAAGCAATCAAGTTGCATGAAGTATAATCGACTTAGTGAGTACTTGCTACGTATTTTCATGAAAATCTGAAAATAGTTTTTTTTTCATAATTGTTGTTGATGTAGATGACGTCAATATTATTGAAATTCTTGAAGAGATTCCAAAAGCTATAGATTGATTAAAGAAATAATTTGAGATGAAAGACCTAGAAAACACAAAGTTTTGTTTGGGAAATTGAATATTTAAAAAAAAAATTGTGCACCAAGAAGCTTATATAGTAGAGGTGCTTAAAAGGTTTTATATGGAAAATCACATTCTTTGTACATTCCAATGATCAAAGATCTCTAGATGTGAACTAAAATCCTTCTAGATCTTGAGAAAATGAAAGTACTTCTTGGTCTTGAAGTACCAAGTCTTAGTGTTAGTGAAACACTAGTGTATCTTATTGTGCATACACGACCCGATGTCCACTAATTCACTAGCAAAATATAATTCTTCACCAATATGAAGACATTTAAGCATGTACTTCGTTATATTAGAGGTTATTTGTTAGATCCTCATAATGATATAACATAAGTATACATGAGGTGTTACAAAAATTTCATAACAAGATGTGAAATAAGCCAAAATAGGCACATAAGCTAATCATGTAGAAATTTTAGCTCAACATGAAGAAAAATGACATCGACGATCACATATGAAGACACTATTACATGTATTGCTCGGTTTAAAGAAAGATACATCAAAGGAGATAGAACAAATCATATTTTACCAAAGTTCTTTTTCACCTCTGATCTCCAAAAGAATGGTAATATAAATGTTCAACAAGTTTGTTCGCGTGAGAATTTAGAAGATTTATTTACAAATTCATTACCAAGGAAGACTTTTGAGCAACTGGCTCACAAGATTGAATTTTGTTAGAGATAGGGGAGCAACATGAACAACATGAAGACTAAAGCTTGAAGCTTGGAGAAAAGCTTGAAGATGTTGTCTTTTACATGCCCAACTCCCTTGAGTGACATTTGTATTGATTGTTATATTGAATGTTGCATCTAAGTCCATATCATATCTTTTCTGCATCATGCATCATCATGAGTAAGTGAGAAGAAAAATTTCTAAGTTAGAAAAGTTTCTTCAGAAGGCAAAACTCTTTGTTTTAATCGATTACAACCTTATCGTAATTGATTACACAAGTTGTCTGAAGCTTGCAGAGTTATTTCTTGTATTAGTTTAATTGATTACATCCTTATCATAGTCGATTACACAGTTATTTTTGAGACAATGATTGATTTTTTTAGGAGTCTCTACTTTAATCGATTATCATTTGATATAACCGATTACTTCTCTTTCTATAAGTGTTTTAGAAGTGAACAAGAACGTTTTAATTGATTACTTTGAGTATCTAATCAATTACATTATTCTTGATCTGTTTCTAAGTTTTGGGAATAACACTTTAATCGATTAAAAAGATAATCTAATTGATTACTTTATTGAATTAATCAATTACCTTGTGGATTTAATCGATCATAGACGGTTATAATTGTTTTCTCTATAAATATCCAGCTTATGTTCTCTTCGAAATACAACAAAATACAATATTTTTGAGCTTCTAAAAGAGCTAAGATCATGTGATGTTATTAGTTAAAGAAAGAAGAGAAGAAAAGTGCTTAGAAAAGTAACTCACACCTTCAAATGTTTTGATTGTGAAGATCTTTTGTGATAAGTGAGTTGTGTCACTTTCTTGAGTTCAAGAAGAACACCTCTTTAGTAAAGAAAGGTTTTGCGGAAAGGATTGATCAGGTTGTGCCTATCTTTACTCTTGGTTTTCATGTATGGTTTTACACATCTTTTTGTTTATGCATGAATCACTGAAGGCATGCTAGAATAAGTGTTTCTAGTTTGGGCTAAGGGTAGGTTTCTCTTAGGCTCTTATTCATAGAGGACCCTATTGTTAGGTGCCTAAGTCTCTTTTTCCAGGGTGGGAACTGTAGATTGATTGTAAGGATTCTATATGCATAGTGAAAATCTAATTTGGATTTTGGATTAGATAACTAGATTAGCTTCTCTAGTGATAGAGAGTGAACCATACACTTTCAAAGAGGGTGCATCTTTAAATCAACCTCATTTGTTTGAGGGTGAACATTTTTTTTTGGCAAAAGAGAATGAAAATCTTTATTCAATCAATTGATCCTGGTGCATGGAATGCCATTGTTAAAGGTCCTTTCATTCCTACTAAAGAACTTAATGGTGAATTAGTACCTAAAGAATGGGATGAGATGAAAGATGAAGAGAAAAGAAAAGTGCAAGATGATCAAAAAGCAAAAAAATTTTTAACTTCTAGTTTATCTTCTGATGAATTCTTTCTTATCACAAGGTGCATAAGTGCAAAGGAAATTTGGAATATGCTTGAAGTCACTCATGAAGGCACATCAGATGTGAGAAAGGCAAGAAAGCACACTCTTGTATGCGAATATGAAGCGTTTTGAATGAAGAATGGAAAAACCATTTCAGAATTGCAAACAAGATTTACTCATATTGTGAACCATCTCCTTGGTCTAGGAAAAACATTTGAAGATGAAGAGCTAGTCATCAAGATCCCCAATTGTCTTACACGAACTTGGGAGCCAAAGATTACAACAATCAAGGAATCCAAGAACTTAGCTTCAATGACGATGGAAGCTCTTTTTGGTAAATTGCTTGCATATGAACATGAGTTGATTCAACAATCTCATGCAAAAGAAACATAAAAGAAAAGGAAAGGAAAGGAATTTCACTCAAAGTCAACTCCTCAAAGGAAGATTATAAGGATAGTTCCAACAGTGAGGAAGATGCAAAGAATTTCAATTAGATGGTAAGGAAATTTGGAAAATTTCATAAGTCCAAAGACAGAAAATTCTCTAAATGCTCCAAGAAGATTGAGAACAACAACAAAAACAACTTCACATGCTTCGAATATGGTAAGCAAGGTCATATCAAATATGAGTGTCCTATCTACCTTAGAAAACATGTTGGTGAAAAGAAAGGAAAGAAGGACAAAAAACAAAAGAAAGCCTACATAGCTTGGGAAGATAATGTGTCAACAACCTCCGACTCTTCTAGTCATGAAGAAGTTGAAAATGTATGCTTAATGGCAAAGTCAATGGATAACTCATCAACCTTTGAAGAAACTGAGGTAAATCCTAAACTTGAAGAAGTTTTGGAAGCATTTAATGAAATGCATCAAGAAGCTCAAAGGCTTGATGTTTTAAACAAAAAATTGAAAAGTGATTTGAAATTGCATATCACTAAATTGGCTTCAACACAAAGTGAGCTAGATAAATTGAAGCAAGAAAATGAAAAACTTGTTTCAAACTATAAAGCCACTGACTGTGATTGTACCTCTACTTCTTTTAACATGAATGATTACAAGTCTTTGCAAACTGAATTTGAAAATTTCAAAAAGGATCACTGTGCTGAACATATGAAGTTGCAAACTGAGCTTTCCTATCTTAAAGATCTATTTGGAAAATTAAAACAAAGGAAAGAGTGATCTCAATCACATGCTCAGCATGCAAAAGCATACTACAGATAAGGCTGTGAAAGCAATGCCTTCCAAGGTTATTTTGATGATGCCAAAGAATCAAGAGTTAAGCAAATTCCAAAGATTCAAGAATCAAGTTTCAAGAATCAAGATTCAAGATTCAAGATTCAAGAATCAAGATTCAAGGATAATCAAGATCAAGATTCAAGACTTAAGATTCAAGACTTAAGATTCAAGAATCAAGAGAAGACTTAATCAAGATAAGTACTAAAAAAGTTTTTCAAAACATTGAGTAGCACAAGAAGTTTTCACAAAATCATTACCAAAGAGTTTTACTCTCTGGTAATTGATTACCAGAAGGTAGTAATCGATTACCGGTAGCGAGCATTGTTTTCAAAACTGATTTACAAAGCTGTAATCGATTACCATGAGCATGTAATCAATTACCAGTGTTTTAAAACGTTAGATTTCAAATTTCAAGAGTCACAACTTGTGTTTAAACATTTTCAAATCATTTTAAACTTGTGTAATCGATTACACAATACTTGTAATCGATTACCAGTGTTTCTAAATGTTTTGATTTTCAAATTTAAACATGAAGAGTCACATCTGTTGATGTGTAATCGATTACACCTTGATGGTAATTGATTACCAGTGATTGATTTTGAAAAATAAATTTCCAAAAGTCACAATTCTTAAAGTGACTTGTTTCTGAAGATTTTTTCAAAAGTCATAACTTTTTAAGTGACTAGTTTTCAAAAGAGTCACAATTTTTAAAGAGTGACTAGTTTTAAAGAAATTACCAAGAGTCACAAACTTTAACTTGAGTTATCAAGAGATTATAAATATGTGACCATGGCATGAATTTCATTTTCATTCTTCATAATCTTTCAGCGCTTTTCTACAGAACTTTCTAACTCATTTCTCTTCATCTTTCAACAAGTTTCATAACAAGTTCTTTACAGATCTTTCTGATTCATTTCTCTTCATCTTTCAAAAAGTTTTTGTTCAATCCTTTCTCTTTCAAGAAAAGTTCTTTGATCAAAAACTTGTGCTATTCTTTTTCATTCTCTTCTCCATTTGCCAAAAGAATAGAAGGACTAACCGCCTGAATTCTTTTGTCTCTTTTCTCTCTTCCAAAAGATTCAAAGGACTAACCGCCTGAGAATTCTTTTGATTCTTTTAATTCTTTTGAAAGATAAGGTAAAAAACTAATTGGTAAAAGGAAAGCTATCTAGGCGGTTTGACAATGGAAGGTAAAGGAAATAAGCTATGAAAGTAAGCAAGAAATGTAAACTAGGCGAATCCTAAGAGTGTTTGGATGACCACATTCAAGTCACTATCCTAAGGAAAAATTGCCTAAAATTATTACACACAAATGGAAGTTTGGTAACCTATTGGAGGCTCCCAACACACTTCCAATGAAAGGTCTTTTTGTTAGAAAACTTGAAAGCAATGAATGTAAGTAAATTGCAAATTACAAACTTACAAAATGGTCCTCAATTTTAGTGGTTTTTCTCTCTTTGGTGATTCACTCAATTTGGAGTTCTTCTTAGTCCAATAGCTCTTAAGGTGGTTGACCCCTTTCTTCTTTACTCAAATTCTTCAAGGGATGGCACCAATCCTCCTTCCAATTCCCTATATGGCAACCCACAAACAAGGCAACAAAGAGACAAGCAATAACCAAAGACCCAAAAAAAATGAAATGAAAGCTAAACCAATAAAGTTTTAACAAAACAATTTTTCAAGGATTACTGAACAATTAAAGCAATGAAAAGGACATAGAAGCAAGCTAGGACTCAAAGAGAAACTTAGAATGACTCTAGAGTAGAGTAAAAAAACTATAAAAAAAGACTCAACAAACCTCTAGCTTTAGCACTTGTTTTCACAGTAATTTTCAATTGAAATTTCGGAACTAAGATTGGTATAACATAGGAACCAATTATAGAATAAATTTTGAGCCAAAACAACAAGCACACTTCCCTTTCACTTTTTTTTCCTGGATACCGATTTTTATGCAAACTTGTGTGATTTTTAGTATTTTTTACTTTTATCCAAATCACTTGGTTCTTTTTGTATAAATTTTTTACAGATGTCTAGAAAATTCAGTAAAAAATTTCAGCTTAAAATTCGAAGTAACCAATTCTCAGTAATTTTTACAAGTTTGTATGTCCAAGCTGCCAGCACCAGCGATTTTTTTTAAGCATGGTATATTGATTGCCTTGGGCTTACTTTCAACCTTCCTATGTATGTTGAACTCACTAGTATTGTTTACCATAGTTTTAGGAGTTCAATATTCACTTAGGATCAACATTTCAGCCAGCAATTCAATCACCAAAACTCAAATTCACAATAGACACAATCATAAGGAAACCTAAAAGTTTAAGAAAAGGTTCACAATTAAAGATTCTCTAAGAATTTTGCATGAGCATGTTAAGGACTAATTAACATGAAAGATTTTACTCAAATCAAATAATAGGCTAAAATAATTTCATACACTCATGAATAAATGAGTTAGACAAAGAAACAAGAAAATAAAATTCAGCACAACATAAGAAATCTTATGTGACAAGTTTCATGACTAGACATGACTTCTATGACAAAACTACAATAGGTGAACAAGTCACTCTAGATTTTTGAGGTTTTCTTCTACTTTAATATTTTTGTAAGAATTTTATGGTTTAGGTTTCAGCCACAAAAAATAACAAGACAAAACTCAAAGGAACCTAAACTCAACACAATTCATGGTTCAAGAACAAGAACAAGAAATTTGAACCATAGAAAATCAAATCTAGCTTCTATAGCAAGTTTAATCGGTGGAAACTCTAAAGAATCATGTTAACAAAATTTGGCACAAGACATGTGAGGAGATGCATGGAGAAAAAAATGAAGAAACAACAATGGAAGAAAAGGTAAAGCAAAAAAATTAATGGAGGTTTAAGGAGCACCTACTTGAAGCTCTTGTGCTCTGATTACCACTTGATGGAAGCTTGCTTCTGGAGCTTCCATGGAGGCTAGATCTTTGAGCTTCAATGAGGTCCTTTAATGGTGATTTTACACCATGGAGATGCAGCGGAAAACAAAGGAGAAGAGGTGAGAGGAGGCGCCATCCACTAGGGAATAAGCCATGGAAGAAGGAGCTTCACCACCAAGATGAGCCTTGGATAAGAAGCTTGGAGAGGATGCTTCAATGGAGGAAAAGAAAGAGGGAGATAAAAAGAGAGGGGGGAGCACGAAATTGAAGGAAGAAAAAAGGAGAGAAGTTGAACTTTGAGTTGTGTCTCACAAGACTCTCATTCATCAAAGTTACAACAAGTGTTACACATGCTTCTATTTAGACTAGGAAGCTTCCTTGAGAAGCTTTCTTGAGAAAACTTCCTTGAGAAGCTTCTTTGAGAAAACTTCCTTGAGAAGCTAGAGCTTAGCTACACACACCCCTCTCATAACTAAGCTCACCTCCTTGAGAAGCTTCCTTAAGAAGATTCCTAAAGAAGCTAGAGCTTAGCTACACATACCTCTCTAATAGCTAAGCTCACCTCCTTGAGATGAGAAGCTAGAGCTTAGCTACGCACCCCCTTTAATAGCTAAGCTCACCCCCATGAAAAAATACATGAAGATACAAAAAAAAATCCCTACTACAAAGACTATTCAAAATGCCTCGAAATACAAGGCTAAAACCCCATACTACTAGAATGGCCAAAATACAAGGCTCAAACGAAGGAAAAACCTATTCTAATATTTACAAAGATAAGCGGGCTCATACTTAGCCCATGGACTCAAAATCTACCCTAAGGCTCATGAGAACCCTAGGGCCTTCCCTTGGATCTCTGGCCCAATCTACTTGGAGTCTTCTATCCAATGCCTTTGCGGGGTAGGATTGCATCATTCTTCCCTTCCCCTTAAACAAAAGATCTCAAAGGACTAACTGCCTGAGATATCTTTTGTTTCCCCTTACAAAGATTCAAAGGACTAACCGCCTGAGAATTCTTTGTCCCAACACATTGGAGGGTACATCCTTTGTGGTACAAGTAGAGGATACATCTACTTGGGGATTGTTATACTGAGAACAAGAGAGGGTACATCTCTTGTGGATCAGTTCAAGTGAAGGGTACATCCACTTGGTTTTTCAAAGAGAACAAGGGATGGTACATCCCTTGTGGATCTTTGGCTTGTAAAGGATTTTACAAGGTTGAAAAGAAATCTCAAGAACCGCAGGTTGCTTGGGGATTGGATGTAGGCACGGTTTGTGGCCGAACCAGTATAAATTTTGTGTTTGTCTTCTTCTTCCCCACACTCTTTAATTTTCGCTGTGTACTTTTAATTATCACTTTTACTTTTGGTTAAGTTTCTATTTCTGTTCTTTACTTTCTTAACTTAGTAGTAAAAGCCTAATTGAATCTAGTAACATTAAGAAGGTTAATTTTTTAATTAGTCAAGACACGTTAATAATTAATTCAACCCCCCTTCTTAATTATTCCGAGGCCACTTGATCCAACAAAGATTGGTTTGAGGTATAACATGCAAATTATCTTTTCAAAGAAAACTAAGTTTATACCTTCAAAAGGGGTAAACCCAAACAAGGTCTCCAAAAGGAATAACATAGTGTATTCTAAGAGGAATGTAAAGACATATGTCATTATTGCATGAAAATAGGTCATGCATAATATAAACGCTATGTTAGGAGATTTAATGTTCCAAGAGGCAAATGTATTTGGATTCCAAAAGATTTATTTGTGAAGATTAACCCCATTGGATCCAACTTAAATTGGGTACCATCTCTCTCTAGTTGATTTTGTCATGTAGGTGTGCCTAAAAGAAAGGGACTCACTATGGTACTTGGATAGTGGCTGCTCTAGGCACATGATGAGTGACAAGCCCAAACTCATTGACTTTGTGTCAAAAGATGGAGGATACACCACTTTTGGAGACAACAATAAAGGAAAAATTATGGGAGAAAGAAATATTGGAAATCAGTACAAAACACAGATAAAGAATGTTCTATATGTTGATGGACTAAAGCATAACCTCTTGAGAATTAGTCAACTATGTGACAAAGGCTTCAAAATAGAATTCAACAAGAATTGCTGCCTTATTAATGAAGCCATGTCCTGTGAGGTTTTCCATATTGGTAAAAGGATAGGTAATATCTATATGTTAAACATTGAACATGCATCATTTCATGAGCTTAGCTGTTTGGTAAGTAAAATAGATGATTCTTGGTTGTGGCATTGTAGGACTGCACATATAAACATTCATCATCTCAATCATCTAGTCAGGAAAGACTTAGTAATTGGTCTTCCAAAACTCAAGTTTGAGAAAAATAAATTGTGTGAAGCTTGTCAAAAAGGTAAGCAAGTCAAAAACTCTTTTCAAAGTAAAAATGTTGTTTCTCCTTCAAAACCCCTTGAACTACTTCACATTGATTTATTTGGTCCCTCTAGAACTATGAGTTTTGGTGGTAATTACTATGCCTTAGTTCACGCCTATTTATAGCAAAACAAGGCATTTAGGACAAAGGTAGCTCACCCAGGCGAGCTATTGCTTCACTCTGAAGTAACCTTGCTTGCCTAGGCGAGCTGGTTACTTCACCATGAAGTTATTTGGTGGCCCAGGCGAGACATAGGCTAGCCTGGGCGAGCCAGGGTTCAGAAAAAGCCTTAAAATGACCCTTTTGCCCTCCCCTTTGGGTATTTTTGCATCCTTGATTAAAAAGTTGAAAAACCTTTCGTATTGCGCGGCACCTGGTGTCAAGCAACTTAATTCAGCTAGCAATAATCAAACTATTAGCAAATGATAGTCCTGGAACGAAATTAGGATATGACAAGCCCAAAAGTACTTAGTTAACTTTGTTTCATTTAGAAGGGTTTTCAAACCTTCTTCAAGGAATCTATTTTTCTTCTCCATAACACCATTCTATTGAGGTGTTCTTGGGGCATAAAAGTTATGGTGAATTCCATTTCCTTCACAAAAGCTTTCAAAAGACTCATTTTGAAATTCACCTTCATGATCACTTCTAAGTAAAACAATGTTGAGACCTTTTTCATTTTGAATCATCTTGGCAAGTTTGCGAAAAGCATGAAAAGCTTCCTTTTTGGTTTTCAAAAACAAAGTCCATGTGAACCTTGAGTAATCTCTACTACTGAGAGGGAGGTTCTGAGGTCTAGAGGTGAAGAATTGGGGAAAAAGAAGAGAAAAAAAGAAGCTAAATCGCCGCCGAACCACGACTGCAATCGATTTCTACATTGTTCTTTGTTCGTTCTTCGTTTTTCATCCGGTTAGTGTTTGTCTTTAAGGATTTGAACATGGTTTATGGACCCTTAGGGGTCCTCTTTATTGTTTTGTGCATCTTCATCTCATTCTCCTATCATCGGTAATCGCTTTTCTTTTGTAAAGTAAATTTTAACTGATCATTAGTGTTGCAAGTTATCTTTAAAAAAGGATTGAAGGTTAATAGGAAAAAAACCAAAATAAAACCAACTCATAAACTTCTTCATTTCATCAAAAATCTTGAGATCGTTTTGAGGTCCAACGCCTTAACGATTCTCTCCTCTTTTCAAAAATCAAAAGATCGTTTCAAGGTTCAACGCCTTAACGATCCTCTCCATTTTTCAAAGTTTAAAAAATTGTTTCAAGGTCCAGCGCCTTAAACGAGTTTTGTTCGTAATTAAACTCACCCTTTCAAAAATATAAAAATAATTTAACACACAAACTTTCAGACTTAAAGAACTATGTAGGTCTGAGTTCTTCATCGCACCTGAGGATACATAGGAGCGAGGGCAATACCCTTGTCGACCCCAAAAAGTAAAAAACATAAAAAGGGAAAAGATAATAAATATAAAATGGATAGTACATAATTTTGAAGTCATGCTTTGCACACTTGATTAGAGGTTGTCGTCCCTTGTGACGGGCGCGTGGGGTGCTAATACCTCCCTCATGCGTAAACAACTCCCGAACCCTTATTTTCAAAATCCGCAGACCTTTTTTCTTTTTGGTTTTTCTAACGTTTTCCTCAAATAAATGTTGGTGGTGACTCCGCTCATTTTCTCCCTTGGAGACAAACGCTTCGGCCTGTTATTTTGGCCTTTTTTCGCAACCCCGCCGTAGGGTAGGTTGTGACAGGGCTGATGTTGTACACACTATTTGATGCAATCCTACCCCGCAAGGGCATTGGATAGAACACTCCAAGAAGATTGGGCCAGAGATGCAAGAGAAGGCCCTAGGGTTCTCATGAGCCTTAGGGTAGATTTCGGGCCCATGGGCTAAGTATGAGCCCACTTATCTTAGTACATATTAGATTAAGGTTTCATTATTTTTGGGCCTTGTATTTAGGGCTCCATAATGTAGGTAAGGTACCCTAGAAATGTAGGATTTTTCAGCCCTTGTATTTTAGGGCACCTAGACTAGTTTTTGTATTAGGGGTAGTTTTATATTTTCACATGCACTAAGTGAATATTTGATGTGTAGTTGGAAATAAATTTAATTGAATTGGTTGAAGCCCAATCCAATTAAATTTTAGAGGGGGAGGTGAGCATTTGCTTACTACACCCCATTGCCACATCATATAGTCACACTTTGTGCATGTCCTTCATGCTTTACATGCCTCATGATACCTAAGCACACTTAGTGGAGAATCTTGGAATTGATCTTGGATTAGTGGGCTGAACCATAACTAAAATTCACTAATCATAATTAGTGAAATTTTGGCTCCAAATTTTGGCTCCACAAATTCAATTTCAAATTCAAGTGAAATTTGAATTGAAATTCAAATTTCCCTCCAATTTTGTGTGACACTTAGGCTATAAATAGAGGTCATGTGTGTGCATTTTTTTGAACTTTGATCATTTGAATATTAACTTCAGATTTCAGAACTCTTTTAGAGCACAAAATTTCGTGCTCTTCTCTCCCTCTCCCTTCATTCATCTCCTTATTCCTCCAAGCTCTTATCCATGGCCTCCTATGGTGGTGAGCTTCTTCTAGACTCATCTTCTCCTTGAAGTGGCATCTCCTCTCTCTCTTCCTTCTCGATTCCGCTGCCATTCATCTTCCAAGAAGCAAAGGAATCCATTGATGAAGAAGATCCAAGGCCTACAAGCTCCAATGGAGCTTACATCATGTGGTATCAAGAGCATCTTCATCTAGGTGATGTTCTTTTGCTTCCTCTATCTATTTGTTCGGTGAATTCTCTTTAATTCCTTGTTCTTCATCTTATTCTCCATGTATATCCTCAATTGTCTTGTGGTTTGGTGCTGTTTAAAGTAGATTAAAAAAAATAAACCGATTAAATCTTAGATCTACACTTGTTCTTGCATTTCTATGGTTCAAATTTTGTAGATCTACTCTTGAATCATGTTTTTGTGTTGATTTTAGGTTCTATCAATTTTCATTCATAATATTCTTGTGCTGAACCTTTAGATCTAAATTTTCTTCCAAAATATTGATTAGGAAAAAAAACACAAAAATCTAAGTGTAAATCACTTAATCCATGTTGTCTTAGAGTCATGTTTAGTCATAGTAATTGTCACATTATGTTCTAAGTTTGTGTTGAATTTTTATTTTTGTTGATTGAATTCTAGATACATTTGTTCATGTATTCTTGTCATTCTTAGCCTATCTTTTGAATTTTGAGTCTAATTCATGCATGTTATTTAGTTCATAACATGTTCTAAACCAATTCCTAGAAGTACTCTTGTTGTTGAACTCTTTTTTTTGTTTTCTAAGTTTCCTACATGATGCCTATGATGAAGTTGAGTTGTGGTCCTGAGTTGTGGCTGGATTTGTGAATCAAAATAAGTCTTAAGATCTCTTTAATTGTGTCATTCAAGATAATTGAGCATAAGCAAACACAAATTGTAACTATCCAAGCCTTAAGCAACATAAACACTACTCTTGATTTCTAGGTTGAAATCGTTGGTGCTAGCAGCTTGAACATACAAAATTGTATACATTACTGGGAATTGGTCACTACGTGTTTTGAGCTGAAATTTTTACTGAATTTTCTAGACATATGGACCAAAATTATAAAAAAAGAACCAAGCGATTTGGATTAAAGGAAAAAATAAAAAAAATCACACAAGTTGGCAGAAAAATCATTGTCCAGGAAAAAAAAAGTGAAAGGGAAGTGTGCTTGTTGTTTTGGCTCAAAATTTGTTCTACAATTGGTGCCTATTTTATACCAATCCTAGTTCTGAAATTTCAATTGAAAATTATTGTGAAAACAAGTGCCAAAACTAGAGGTTTCTTGTGTCTTTTTTTTAGTTTTTCTACTCTACTCTAGAGCCATTCTAGGTTTCTCTTTGAGTCCTAGCTTGCTTTTGTGTGCTTTTCATTGCTTTAATTGTTGAATAATCCTTGAAAATTTGTCTTGTTAAAACTCTATCGGTTTAGCTTTCATTTCATTTTTTTTGTCTTTGGTTATTGCTTGTCTCTTTGTTTCCTTGCTTGTGAGTTGCCATATAGGGAATTGGAAATGAGGATTGGTGTCATAGCTTGAAGAATTTGAGTCAAGAAGCAAGGGGCCAACCACCTTAAGAGCTATTAGACTAAGAAGCACTCCAAATTGAGTGAAACACTAAAGAGAGAATAGCCACCACAATTGAGGACTTTTTTCTTTGTAATTTTGTAATTGGCAATTTGCTTTGCTTTCAAATTTTGTAACAAAAAGGCCTTTCATTGGAAGTAAGTTGGGAGCCTCCGCTAGGTCACCCTACTTCCATTTGTGTGTAATAATTTTAGGCAATTTCCCCTTAGGATAGTGAGTGTTTTGTTGGGAACCTTAAATGAGGTCATCCAAACACTCTTAGGATCCGCCTAGTTTGCATTTCTTGCACTTTAATTTCTTGCTTATTTTCATAGCTTATTTCACACCTCTTTTAGTGTTTATTTTGGCTAGTTTCAACCATAGTTTCTTTTACCTTTTGTTTTCAAACCCCCAACAAGAAAGAACCATAACTTGGGAACCAACATGAGTCTTCATTCTTCATCTAGTGTTAATGGTGAGGGTTCTACTCCTAAGGACCCCTTGTATAAGATATTAGATGAGTTGAGATCCCTTAAGTTGTGGAAAGAAAAACAAGAGAGAAAAGAAAAAGGGAAAAAAAGAGTGGAAGAAATAAGTCAAGATGAAAGAGAGAAAATAAGAGAGGAAGAAAGAAGAAAAATAATGAAAGAAATGAAAAGAGAAAAACATGCCTCCTATAGTAGTCATAACTCTTGCAAAAGCCTAAGTGAAGAACTTCGTAACTATTACGAAGAAAGGTATAGGTCACATCTTAGACCTCACTCCCATAGAAGATAAAAGGAAAGAAAGCCTCAAGAGGCTAACATTAACCTCCCATACTTCCATGGGAAGGACAATGTAGAGGCTAACTTAGATTGGGAAATAAGGGTAAAGCAACAACTTAAAAATAAGTCTACTTCAAAATCTTATGGCTCTCACTCTTATCCAAAGAAAGAAAAAGGTCAAGGCATCTTAGGGGTGACACCTTCTAAGCCCAATGATGATAAGGGGAAGACAATAGAAAAGCAACCCCTAAGGCTAGTATGCAAGAAAAGACTAGCTCCATAAAGTGCTTTAAATGTCTTGGAAGAGGACACATTACTTCTCAATGCTCCACCAAGAAAACCATGATTATGAGGAGCCAAGACATTTATAGTAGCCAAGAAGAAGGAAAAGGGGAAGAATCTAGTGAAGAAATCTACCCCCAAGAAGAAGGAAAACCTTTAATGGTTAAGGAGGAGTGTAAGGAGGTAAGTGTCTCCTCCAAGAGGTTAGCTAAGAAGGAAAGACATTTTGAAATAAAGACAAACATTAAAGAAACTTTCCCTCTTACACAACCTCCACATTTTCTCTTTTGTAAAAAGACACTTGCTAGCATTGCCACACCTCTTGGGCTTGAGTTTATTCCTCAAGTAAAGAAGTTGTTGGATGAGGGTTTGGTTCGCAAGAGCTTAAATCCTTGTGCTTTGTTGGTGCCCAAAATAGGTATTATTAGGTATCAAGTCCCTAAAATAGGTGGTATGAAGAATGTTTTGACTGGTGCAACCCTCTTTTGTAAAATCACTCGTGCACCTAACATCTTCATGGTGTGTGTACATAGGGACCCATTAGGTAGGTTTGTTCTAATTTTTAGTTTCAATACAAACTTAGGTACTCATATGGGACACCTTAGGTTTGTCATACTTTTTGGTAGGAATAATCAACAAGAAAATTCAGAAAAAGGTATGTTTTATTGCATTACTTTTCTTAATTTTTTAAATAGTGATCAAGGGATTCCCATGAACCCTAAGAGAATAAAGGTCATTCCTGAGTGGCCCACTCCACCAAGTATAAGAAAAATTTGGGACTTCCATAACTTAACAAACTTTTACAAAAGGTTTGTCCCATATTTTTCTATACTTGTAGCACCACTCATTGAGTTGGTGAGGAACCATGTTCCTTCATGGGAAGATACCCAGGAAATGGGTTTTCAGACCTTACCTTACTTCAATATACTAAACACCACTAATATATATGCTTTTGTTCTTTTACAGGTGTTAAGGAAAAAAGCCCAGAGTTTCAAGAACCTCGGGATTTGAGGTCAAATCCTTTTCAAGGGGGAGGGAATGATGCAATCCTACCCCGCAAAGGTATTGGATAGAAGACTCCAAGAAGATTGGGCTAGAGATGCAAGAGAAGGCCCTAGGGTTCTCATGAGCCTTAGGGTATATTTCGGGCCCATGGGCTAAGTATGAGCCCACTTATCTTAGTACATATTAGATTAAGGTTTCATTATTTTTGGGCCTTGTATTTAGGGCTCCATAATGTAGGATATTTCAGCCCTTGTATTTTAGGGCACCTAGACTAGTTTTTGTATTAGGGGTAGTTTTGTAATTTCACATGCACTAAGTGAATATTTGATGTGTGTGTTTAGAAATAAATTTAATTGAATTGGTTGAAGCCCAATCCAATTAAATTTTAGAGGGGGAGGTGAGCATTTGCTTACTACACCCCATTGCCACATCATATAGTCACACTTTGTGCATGTCCTTCATGCTTTACATGCCTCATGACACCTAAGCACACTTAGTGGAGAATCTTGGAATTGATCTTGGATTAGTGGGTTGAACCATAACTAAAATTCACCAATCATAATTAGTGAAATTTTGGCTCCAAAGTTTGGCTCCACAAATTCAATTTCAAATTCAAAATTCAAATTAGTGAAATTTCGACGTTTCAAGTGAAATTTGAAATTAAATTCAAATTTCCCTCCAATTTTGTGTGACACTTAGGCTATAAATAGAGGTAATGTGTGTGCATTTTTTTAAACTTTGATCATTTGAATATTAACTTCAGATTTCAGAGCTCTTTTAGAGCACAAAATTTCGTGCTCTTCTCTCCCTCTCCCTTCATTCATCTCCTTTTTCCTCCAAGCTCTTATCCATGGCCTCCTATGGTGGTGAGCTTCTTCTAGACTCATCTTCTCCTTGAAGTGGCGTCTCCTCTCTCTCTTCCTTCTCCATTCCGCTGCCATTCATCTTCCAAGAAGCAAAGGAATCCATTGATGAAGAAGATCCTAGGCCTACAAGCTCCAATGGAGCTTACATCACTATTTGTTACACCTTAAACAAAGTACTTATTACACCTATTCTAAAGAAAACTCTTTATGAACTGTATAAAGGAAGAAAACCAAATATTTCTCTTTGGAGAGCTTTTTGGTTGCAAATTTTTTGTTTTAAACAACGGTAATGATTGATTTTTCAAGAGTCTCTGCTTTAAGCGATTACCATGTGATATAATCGATTACTTCTCTTTCTACAAGTGTTCTAGAAGTGAACAAGAACACTTTAATCTATTACTTTGAGTATCTAATCAATTTCATTGTTCTTGAGCTATTTCCAGGTTATGGGAAGAACACTTTAATCGATTAAAAAGATAATCTAATTGATTACTTAATCAATTATCTTGTAGATTTAATCGATTACAGGCGATTATAATTGTTTTGTCTATAAATAACCAGCTTGAGTTCTCTTCAAAATACAATGAAATACAATATTTTTGAGCTTCTGAATGAGCTAAGATCACATGTTGTTATTAGTTAAAGAAAGAAGAGAAGAAAAATGCTTAGAAAAGTAACTCACACCTTCAAATCTTTTGATTGTGAAGATCTTTTGTGATAAGTGAGTTGTGTCACTTTCTTGGGTTCAAGAAGAACACCTCTTTAGTCAAGTAAGGTTTTGCGGAAAGGATTGATTAGGTTGTGTCTATCTTTACTCTTGGTTTTCGTGTATGGTTTTACACATCTTTTTGTTTGTGGATGAATCGCTGAAGGCATGCTAGAATAGGTGTTTCTAGTTTGGGCTAAGGATAGGTTTCTCTTAGGCTCTTGTTGAAATATAGGGGAACTCAAATAGTGAATTAAAAAATAAGGGGACCGATTTAGTGTAATAGACAAAATAGGGGGACGAATTTTGCAATTAAGCCAAGAAATAAATTCGTTTTGTACTTCTTTTCTCTTCATTATGGTTTTATCCCATTGGATTTTCCTAGTAAGGTTTTTCATGAGGCAGGCAATAACGTATTGAGAAATGATGTACTTTTTTTTTTCCTTCATTAGGTTTTTATCCAATAGGGTTTTTCCTAATAAGGTTTTAACGAGACACATTCTTGGATAATGAACATCCAAGAGAGAGTGTTATGAATAATATATTTGTGATTGTTCATATCTTTCATTATCTTTTATAATCTTTTCTTATTTATATTTATCTTTTGTACCTATAAATAGGCTACTCCTATTAGAAAGAATACACACAATTCTCATCCTCTCTAACCTCTTGTATTCTCTTTTTTAATTTTCTCTCTTCTTTTCTGGTCAAGTTATATTTTATTTAACAAATATATATTTTTCCTTTTTTCCCTATTAAATACATGTGATGCATATGTTCTAGGAAATGTTTCTGGTTATAGTTTTAAAAATTATTTTATAAATCAATTAATTTTAAAGAATAGGAGTATAAGAAGACGTGTTAATAAACGAATACAAATAATAGAATAAGGAAGAACATGAGTAGTATAATATTTAAAGAAGAAAATTGAAACAATTTAAATATATTTTAAGTCTGTATACATAGTTTTTTTCTTCTTTTTGTCTAAAGTTTTGTTTGCTTCTAGTCTTTGAATTTTTTTTTCAAAAAAATATTTGCACTTTTTCTCCTTATTTGTTTGGATAGAAATAGGGAGAAAAAGTAGGGCAGAGAAAATTGTTTTTGTGAATCCTATCAAAAATATTTTTATATTTTTTTCCACGTATAATGATGAATTTGGCTAGAACCTAAAAATCATATGCAAACTACCCAATTTCCAACTTCTTATGAATTTATAAGATTAAAACACCGGGTTAATTTGTTTAAACTTATTTTTAAAATAAAGTAAATGGTTTTATGATTTTTTTAATGTGTTTGTCTAAATTGCTTTTACTTAAAATAAGTAATTTTCTATTTTTTTAAGAAGCAATTCTTATTCACTTCTTAAAAGCTTATATAGCTTTTTATAAAATCGATTTTTTTTTTATAAATTTAAACAAACTTGTCCATAATTAAAATAAATGAGTGTGTTTAATTGGTAATATGCTCTCTCTAAATTTTAAGATAAATAGAAATAAAAATAAATAATTTCAACTAATTAAAACTCCGTTAATGTCATTTAATTTTATTAATTTCAATTAAACACTGCTTTTTTTTTCTTTCTAAAATGTTCTTCATTTGAACTTGTATTATAAATAGAGTTATTAAAATATAATTGTAATTAAATGAAGGATATTTTAGGAATGTTCTCATTGAAAAGGTGAAACTAATTAGATTTGCTTATATTTGATTCCATCACAAATGACAATTTTTTGCTTATATTTGAGTCTAGCGTGGTACATTAAGCTTGTGGGAGATAACTTGAGTTTAGTTCCCACATAACACATCTTTAGAAAGGGGATGATGTAATTTTACTTAGGATCATCTTGAAAATTGGTAAAAGAAAGTTGGAGAATCTTGATTCTAATTATAACCTGCAAGTAGAATCAAAGTTATCAAAGAAAGTGTAACCTAATCGCTACCTGCCAGTAGAGCCAACACTAAAAGTTCTTAACCTAAGAATAAAAGGGATGCTCTCCTAATTAAGAAACACTCAATTTTTAACCTCCAAATTTTGTCTTGGTTGTTTACAAAATGTTACTATTTATATGCTAAGCTAAACAACCCTTGAAGTACAAGTAGTGAATTCCCACTAACATATGCACTAGGCATTAATTACCTACTAGGAATTACTTCTGACTAAGCTTTTATTCCTAGAAATGACTTCACACTAACCAATTAACCATCATAATTGTTTAGAAAGCCTAACGACACTAAAATTTTACCTAGACAATATCAGAATACTTATGAACTTATTCCAACAAAAAGTGTGAGAATCCATGAAAATAAGAAAAATGGGTTTGGGATAATTATTCTTGCTAAAACTAATAAATCTTCACCCCATGAGTGCTTCTTGACTTGTGGATTTTGGATTTTCATATTGTCTTCAAGTTAGGCTCAAATCTTCATCACCATGAGCAAGGATGGACCTTTCTACCTGACATAGTTGCATTCCATTATGATGGATTACTTTTGATCCGATATCTACCTGAAAAATCTATAGTGATGACCTATCCTACAATATTATTATTACTATTGTCAATCTCCTATGCACTGTGTCGCAACTTACCCTTCGGCGGAAGGGGGGCGCGAAAAGCCGATATCAGATGGGCCAAAGCGTTTGTCTCCGAGGGAGAAAATGAGCGGAGTCGCCACCAACATTTATTGGAGGAAAACGTTAGAAAAAACCAAAAAAAGACAAATGGTCTGCATATTTTGAAAATGAGGATTCAAAAGTTGTTTATGCACGAGGAAGGTACTAGCACCCCACACACTCGTCACAAGGGACGACAACCTTTAATCGAGTGTGCAAATCATGACGTCAATGTTATTTATTTTCTCTTTTATCTTTATTTTCCCTTTTTATATTTTTTACTTTTTTGGGGTCAACAAGGGTGTTTCCCTCGCTCCTACATATCCTCGGGTGAGATGAGGAAATCAGACCTACGTAGTTCTTTAAGTATGAATGTTGATGGTTAAATTGTATTTATCTTTTTTGAAAGATTGATTTTAACTGAACAAAATTCGTTTAAGGCGTTTAGACCTCGAAACGATCTTTTAATTTTTGAAAAGAGGAGAGGGTCGTGAAGGCGTTGGACCTTGAAACGACCTCTTGATTTTTTGAAAGGAGAGAATCGTTTAAGGTGTTGGACCTTGAAACGATCTCTTGATTTTGAAAGGAGAAAATCGTTAAGGCGTTGGACCTTGAAACGACCTCTTGATTTTTTTTGATGAAATGAAGAAGTTTATGAGTTGGTTTTATTTGGTTTTTGCTTATTAATCTTCAATCCCTTTTTTTAAAGATAACTTGCGGCGTTAATAATTGGTTAAAACTTACTTTACATTTGATGAAAAGAGTTTACAACACAAACGATTGGTCGAAACTTATTTAAACAGTGATTAAGTGAGATTACAACACAAACGATCGGTTGAATTTTATTTTAACAGTGATTAAACGAGATTATGCTATGAACGATCGATCGAAACTCGCTTTAAACAAAGAAAAAGATCACCAATGATCGAAGAAGGAGATAAAGATGCACAAACAATAAAGGGGACCCCTAAGGGTCCATAAATCAAATTCAAATCCTTAAAAGCAAAAACTAACTGGATGAAGAATGAACAAAGAACGACCGAAGAATGATGAAGAACGAATGATGAACGATGTAGAAATCGGTTGCAGTCACGATTCGGCTGTTAAGTAGCTCATTTCGGCTGGCAAATATCCAAATGTTGGCAAATGATCATCCCCGAACGAAATTAGGGTATGACACACTATTAGACATACCTCTTCCCAGATTCCTTGTGGGATGAGGAACTCTCGAGAATATAAGGGTTTATTTCATGTGGCTGTTGGTGGATGCGATCGTAGGTGTGATTACAGCCGTGGTGATGTAAGCTCCATTGGAGCTTGTAGGCCTAGGATCTTCTTCATCAATGGATTCCTTTGCTTCTTGAAAGATGAATGGCAGCGGAATGGAGAAGGAAGAGAGAGAGGAGACACCACTTCAAGGAGAAGATGAGTCTAGAAGAAGCTCACCACCATAGGAGGCCATGGATAAGAGCTTGGAGGAAGAAGGAGATGAATGAAGGGAGAGGGAGAGAAGAGCACGAAATTTTGTGCTCTAAGAGAGCTTTGAAATATGAAGTTTAATATTCAAATGATCAAAGTTCCAAAAAATGCACACACATGGCCTCTATTTATAGCCTAAGTGTCACACAAAATCGGAGGGAAATTTGAATTTTTATTCAAATTTCACTTGAATTTGAAATTGAATTTGTGGAGCCAAATTTTGGAGCCAAAATTTCACTAATTATGATTGGTGAATTTTAGTTATGGTTCAGCCCACTAATCCAAGATCAAGTCCAAGATTCTCCACTAAGTGTGCTTAGGTGTCATGAGGCATGTAAAACATGAAGGACATGCACAAAGTGTGACTATATGATGTGACAATAGGGTGTAGCAAGAAAATGCTCACCTCCCCCTCTAAAATTTAATTGGATTGGGATTCTCCCATTTCAATTAAATTTATTTCTAAACACACACATAAAATATTCACTTAATGCATGTGAAATTACAAAACTACCCCTAATACAAAAAAACTAGTGTAGGTGTCCTAAAATACAAGGGCTGAAAAATCCTACATTTCTAGGGTACCTTACCTATATTATGGAGCCCTAAATACAAGGCCCAAAAATAATGAAACCTTAATCTAATATGTACAAAGATAAACGGGCTTATACTTAGCCCGTGGGCCCGAAATCTACCCTAAGGCTCATGAGAACCCTAGGGTCTTCTCTTGCATCTTTGGCCCAATCTTCTTGGAGTCTTCTATCCAATGCCCTTGCGGGTTAGGATTGCATCACGTTGTCATGGTGGTTTTTGTGGCACCTCCAGCAATGGCGGTCATAGGTGTGATTAGAGGGTGATGACTTCTTGTACTTTTTGTTAGTAGGCCAACTTAGTGACTAAGTCTTTGTATCCGCCACCCCTTTTGGATGTATTATATATGGTAGATGTTACATTCTTACTTGTAGCACACACTCCACTTATCCTTTTAAAACAGTTTTACTTTTTGGCCTATATGTATATATTTAGATAGGCATGAGTTAGAAGACCTTTCGATCAGTACACTGTAGGACATGGATGTATGATAATGATGTAGTAGATCTATGTATGATATATTTGTGTTACTTTTGGATGGTTGTAGGATTTCAATATACATCATTAAGCACAACAACATGGAAAAATAATTAACTCATTTTTTCATGATTAAGTAAATAAAGTTTTAAATTGAAACAATAATGAAGTAGTAATCTTTGTAGCACAATGAGGTGTTACAATGATTACTACATTTTAGATAATTGCTTGGTGGAGAAAGGTAAGTATAAGAGTTGTGATAGAGGTAGTAGGGGTCAAAAAATCGCTATGGTGAAATAGTTATAGATGTTTTGCAATAATATTTGCTGCAACTAGCTGTCTTTTCTTGTTTTCACTATGGCGAAGCCAACTCTTGCTGCAATGAATGCTTCTACAAAGACATTTGTATCTGTTATTGCTAAGGTGAGGCTAGCTATTTGCTATCTTTTCTGCAAAGACATTTATCTGCTATCGCTACAACGAGGTCAACCCTCAATACAATAAATGCTTCTACAGAGGACAACTTTGTCTCTATACTTGTCATTGCTAAAGCAAAGACATCTCTCGCTGCAGCAAATGACTTTTAGAGAAATGCCAGTCTCTGAAGGTTTTATCGCTGTGGAAAAACCTAAATTCACTGTAGCTAATAAGATGAATGTCACCGTAGCAAGTAGTTTCATGTACATGGGCCAATTTACTGGGGACCATTATTTTGTGTCAAGGGGATAGAACTAAAAAAATTCACTAAAGTGAGACCATGTTTCTCTGTAGCGAGATTCTTAGTAGAACACAATAAAAATATACAAAGTTTGCAATGTCTTCCCATAACGAACTAATCTAACGGAAAAATATAAGTATAATAATTCAAAATAAAAAATATAATAAAATGTTGCTAGTCCCTTGCTTGGTTTGAAATGATTGAGCTAATTCTATAGGGACTTGTGTATGATGTGAAACTTGGATAAATTCATTTGATTGATGCAATTGAATGAGGTTAGTTGTGTGACATTCTTTGACGAGATTCATGAATATGCTCATACCATATTACCATGTGAGGTATGAACTTACTCAGGAAGTAAATGTGTGTCACCATTGATTTTGTTTGATTCCTATGTCATTGAGATTTCACAAAGAGAATGAAAGTGATCAAGGCATTTGTTTCTTCTTTTATTTTAGCCTCATAGCCGAAAAACCAACAAAAAATATTTTAATTTTAACCCTTGACACTTTTTGAGCCAAAAAAAGAAAAATAAATATTTTCTTGTGAAACCTTTCAATAAAAATCCAATGAGAAAAATCATTGCTTCCCTTTTCCTAGTGATAAATTTTTGACATAAGTTTGGGGTAGTTTCATCATATGAAAAGGTTGTCATAAAAATTCAAAATTGACAAGAATAGAAAAAAAGAAACAAGTTTCTAAAAAAAAGCAAAAAAAAAAAAAGAGACAGTCTCTAAGGCTGTGTTCGTTTGGTGTGAAAGAAAAGGAAAGAAAGTGTGAGGAATAAAAAGGACTGAAAAAGAAAGAAAGAGAGATGAAAGAGAGTGGAAAGTGAGGTTCAGTAGAGATGAAAGAGAGGTGAATTGAGAGGAAAAAATTAAGTTTAAATTGATGTAGTAGGTAATAAAATAAAATAAAAATTAAATAAAGCATTTGTCAAATTCCAATTTTACCCACGTGCTAGATTTTTTTTTTTGCTTTAATATTTTTTTAAAAAAATATGTGTATGATTAAACAATTTTAAAATAATACTTGATTATTAATATATAACTAATTTTATATAAATTATGACATAATGCCAGAACTGGATTGTGCACTCCACATATTTGATTTTCAATTGTCCAGGAAACACCCAAATTGAATCAAATTTGCATACTTATCATGTTTGCATAGCATAATTGAATATGACAGAAACCATATTATTTAACTGTAAACATAATCGAATATCCAATGCAGGTGATTCGATTTTGTAAAAATATGTGCTCTTCCATGTGCTCATTAGAGGGTTAGTTTCTGGAAACCCCAATTTTAACATGCACTCCATTTCTTTCGTCACTTTTCCTCTTAGTTTTGATGAGAAATCTAAAAGCTTGGATCTGCTAAAATCACACATACTACAATGTAACTTTTTCATCTAATGAATGAGGGAAAGTTTCATTTTCTTCACTTTTCATCAGTCCAACGTCTTTCGTCACTTTTCTTAATGTTAAAACAAACACTACCAGAAAAATAAAAAATGAAAGATAGGAATACAAGAGTATCAAATTCACATTCAAAAAAAGAAACTTGGTTGGGAAAGAAATTGAAAAGGATAGACGAATCTTATGTCAAAACTTGCATATTTACTTGCTATCCTTGATCCTTGGATGATTTTGATTGTCTAGAAAAACAAAAAAATGTTTCAATCCCAACCAGGTTAGATGCCTAAAAGCCCTTAGTGATTCGTTCTTCTATATGATATTTTTTTATGAAAAATAGGATGGAAAAAAAGTTGAGTTTAGGCACTTTAACGTGTGAATGAGTTGAAGTGATAACTTTTGCAAATCTTACTTAACTGAAACGCTTGAATGTGAGGGGCCATGCAAGTAGTGAACTCTCATTCACAGGAAGCCATGCTCCTCAATCTTTTCAAAAATTTGCTTCCATGAATTTTGATGATTCCTTGTGAACATTTTTGCACATGTGATTCCCTTAGTCATACATGAATTACAATTTTATTGTGATGATATATGTGCTTGATGATTTTGACCATTGTTGTGTTTATATGAATAATTTCCATTAACCCTAGTAGGATTTTGTGCTGCTTGGGGACAAACAATTGCTTAAGTTTGAGATATTTTGATTATTATTTTTCACGCCTTGTTTTTGTGAGCAATTATCCTAGTTTTTGTATAGGGTTTATGTTAATAATTGTTGTTTTTGTAAATAAACTGTGTAAAATAATTTGATGTTACAAGGGAAAATTTGGTGCTTAAAGGAATGATGGGCTGCAGACTTCATCTCGCCACAGTGAAAGGAGGACCAATGATCAAGTGAAAATTGTGAAGATTCACCACAGTGAAGCTACACATTGTCGGATTTGAAGGTTGAAGATCTTGAGTTAACAAAAAACTCAAAGGATAAGAAGCATGGAGATTTAAGTAGAGAAGTCCTTGGTAAATATTGTAAATTCACTAGAGCAAAATGTATTCTCACTACAATGAAAATATTTTGTGGCAAAAAAGAAATAGTTTTACTTTCTATATAAGACTTAGTTCATTTTTGTGTTTTACAAAAATAGAATCTCAAAATTCTCTCTCTCTCTCTCTCTCTCTCTCTTTCTTTCTCTCTTTTCTTTAATTGTGATTAATCATTTGAGGTTCTATTTGGATCAATCATCTAAGGAATTAGGTTTAATCATTTTAGTTTGAATCTTGGTCGCATTGAACTGAGAGATTGGTTATGAATGAATTATATATGTAGAATTCTATGAATTTCATCTTAACGACATTTTTCTACTTTTGAATTTGATTTTGCTCCAAAATTTCTTCAAAAAACCAGAAGCAATTTATTTGTGCCATCACGAATTGACAACTCACAGCAACAAATCCTTCTAATATTCAATTGCTGATTTCCTATTTGTTGCATATAATCTCTGTGGATATGATAACACAAATACTTATTGTATCTTATTACAAGTAACTAGGTTCACTTGCCTATCTTGAAAGTATGCACACCATTCTAAGCCCACGATGGGCATGCTAAGCACGTGGACATCTAGAGAACGTTTAGAGTCTTTGTTCTAGTGTGCTAAGAATGAGCTAGGCATGTTAAGCCCAACCCACCAAAAAGCAAGGATGGTCATAACTATTCTTGAGAATATTTATATGTGTTTCTTTGGAATTAAAAATTTGATGGTTTAGTATTAATGGAACTTTCCCAAAATATTTAATTGTTTATCACATTAAATAATTTAATAAGAGTAACATGATATTTTTAAAGTAGTAAAACTATTTTTCAACTTGAAAAAGTTAGATTCCTACCTCCCATTGGAAAAAAAATTGTGGGACAAAATCAATTACTCTTTTTGAAAGTGTATCCCAAAAATTCGAGATAATAATAACATTGGCCTTTCCTTAGCACAGAGACAAAAAAAAGCATGAAATTGCCCTTGTTTCTCATAATGTGAATTGCTTACAACCTGTGCCATTTTTGGTTCATTTTGAAGAGTCAGAACCACCATGGACAACAATGGTTGAAATAGGGCGGAGGTGAAGTAGTGGTTGTATCGGTGAACAAGTTTTTGAGTGTGTGTGACCTGGACAGGTCACATTCATTGCGATTTGCACATGTGAGTTGAAATCGAGCTATGTGGCTGATGTGCCATCATTTTCTTCTATTTCTTAAACCCGTTTTGCACCATTTTAATTACTGATTAGTCTTAATTGTCAAATTAAGTAGGCAGTTTTACTATTTGGGCTCATTTAGCTAATTTGATGTTTTTAATCTAATTTCAGGAATTAATGAAACATTGGGCTTAGTCTGGATTTTGGTTGTGGACTTGAAGAGGGCAAATAAAGCAGTGCTTACCTTAGTTAATTTCTAATTAGGAGATTGCAATTTTATTTTATGTGGTTCAGTGTTTATTTCGTTTTGGGCCAGAATATTGTAATAGGGCCCAGTGACTTTGAGTGACTCTTTTTAAATAGCAGCCTTGGGATTTGTGCAAGGCTATTCTATTAGACTATTATTCAGAGCATAGGGTTTATGGTTTTTACATTTTTCTGTTCTAATGCTACTGTTCACGTAATGTAATTTTCCATTTTCTGCTTCTAATTACAATTTCGTTCTTGTTTCTTCTTCTGCCTTCATTTACGTTTCTGCCGCATTTACGTTTCTACTTCGTTTACGTTTTTGTTTTTAGTTTCATTTACGTTTTTTGTTTGAATCTATGGAAGGCTAAATATTATGGTGTTGTTTCCTTTTGAGGACGAAGCTCAACTCTCTTTGAGGTTTCGTTTATAATGTGGCTTCCTGGCAGTTTTTCCTTCACCAGTTAACCCAAATTCGTTAACATTAATCTGTGCACGCTTCGTGTTCGATTAATTGCCTCTGAGCCTAACTTGCGTTCATGCTTAATGGACGAAGGGCTAACTGGTGTATGTGTTGCCTAATCACGTATTGACAACCTTAAGTTGATTTTCGCTTAGTAAATTGAAATAGGGTTGGATTAAGTGGTTAACTGTTAGGGAAGAATTCTCCATAACCCGGGACAAGAGAATGGCTTCTGAATTAGAGGAAACAACCCGTTTTTAATATTATTAGTTTTGTATTCCAATTTACTTGTTCTGCTCTTTAAATCACAAAACAAACAACCCCCCAATCGTTACTGTTACTGCAAGTATATTATGAACATTTGGTTTATCATTGCTCGTTGGGAAACGACCTAGGATCACTTCCTAGTTACTGCATTTTCATGTTTATTTGATTCGGGTACGGCCTCGATCAGTGGCCTTGGAGTGTAACACCCTGAAAATTACAACTATGTTATATATATATATATATATATATATATATATATATTTATTATTTATCTTTGAGTAATTATTTGTTATTACTCTTTGTGCTTTTTGACTGTGTTTAATTGTTTACAATTAAATTTTTTGTGTTGTGTTATTTAAATATTGATCTCAGTAAGATAATTAGTTTAACTTGTTTGCTTGTAGATTAATTATCTTGAGTTCTAAGTTTGTTGGATAATTTAGTGCTCAAGATAATTTTACCTATAAATAAATAAATTTTTATAGATGAAATTTAATAGATCAACTAGTATAGATTTTTATTTTACTAGTTTTATAAAATTTAATTGCATCATGTTATAATTACACAATGTAAACTTAACTTGGCGTACCTAAAACCCCTAATCCCCATTGATCAACACCTCATCACCATGCAACACAACCTTTCAACACCTCATCAACCCTCACCTAACACCACTAAGTCTCTCACTTGAATCACTCAAGGCTAACTTATATATGCACCAAATCTGATTTTCAACTTCATTTCTCCTTCTTCCTTGTACTGAAAATGAGGTCTTGGATGAGAAAGGAACCTCCATTGATGCATGCAAGCTCATTCCTCCATCACCAACCCTTTTAGCTTCACTTTCAACTCTTCCTTGTGTACTTGAACTGAATGAATTGAGAGATATCAACCATGTAATTACATGTTGTCTCCATTTGTTGTTAAATTGTTTGCATGTTGAAATTTGTAACGCCCTGGAATTTCGATAATTAAAAATTGATGTTTAATGTATTTCTTGTATTATTTAATCATTTGATTGATTTAGATGAGTTGAGGTGTTATGTGAGTTAGCTATGTGTGATTTCTTGATGTGAAGTTCGATTGACCTATGTTGAAATGATAGATTTAAAGTTTTACCCAAACCTGTTTTGGTAAACACGCCATCCCAGATTCGTTAACTGTTGGATCACCTTCAAACTTGAAATGTAGGTTCGTGACTCATGTCTACATGTTTTGACCATTGAGATTTTCCAGATAACATTTTTGGACAGCTCATTTAGCGAGACAAGCATGCTAAGCACAATTCCCAACCTGAGAGGGAAATTCAGAGACAACACACTAAACACAATTCCCAACCTGAGAGGGAAATTCGCTTAATGAGACAGCACGCTAAGCACAATTCCAACTCGAGGACGTAACTTGCTCTGCATGAAAGGCCATGCTCAACGCCAAAAGCAAAGTTTCACTTAGCGAGAGGAGCTCCCTATGTGAGATCTAGTAATTATAAATACGTTTTTCAACATGAAAAACATGATTTTCACCCATCTCTCTCTATAAACTCTATCCAAAAACCCTAGAAACTCCTCTTTCACCACCCACGACCATTGGTGGCCATCACAAGCCGCCATTGCTTGCCGTCGGACCACCACACAGAGGCGAACGCTTTAATCGGAGAGGAATCCTTAGAATCCACCTCAAGGATTCGGTATAGAAACAAGTTCTCAACCCTTTCTTTTGTAGTTTCTCTGAGGTAACCTTGACTTCTATGCCTTTCTCCTAGCTAGTTTGAGTCTTCCTTAGTATCTCTTGTGATTTAGGCACTGTAATAGGATGTTTTTACACTTCCTTTGAAAATGAGACGACGTAAAAGTTACCTTTTTATAAAATTGATGTTGTTTTAGTGACATTCATTGAACCTCGATCACATTGGCGTGATCAAAATTTCAAAATAACATCTCTTTAAAGTAGACATCGAAACACCTTTTAGCCCCTTTTAATTTGACAGGGGTATTCGACCCCGAATTTTGATATTAACCTTATTTTTCAAATATATACTAAATTGCCTTCAATTTGGTATATAGAACTTTGCATTTGGAATGACGGACAAGAACATAGAGAGGAGTTGACAGAGGGGTATCCATAGGTGAGAGGGATTTATTTTGGTTTACCGCTTTGACACCATAGTTAGGGTCATGAAACCCAACAATAGTAATGTATGTCTATCCCTGTTGCATGCAGGTTTTCAAGAAAAAAATATGTTTTGACTAATGGGATGCATTTTTATTGTTATTGATGATTGCAATTGTGAATGATACTATTGTTGTATGAGACTTGTGTTGTCTGAAGACCTGGAAGTGTGAATCCTAGGCATAAAAATTTATATGTATATATATGCAAAATGTGATTATTGATGACGTTGATAACATTGAGATGAAATGATGTTGATGTTTATGATAATGATGATATGAGATTATGTTAATGTTTATGACAATATTGATGTGAGATGATGCTGAGATTGATGATGATTTTGAGATGAGATGATGTTGATGTTGATATTGATAATATCATTGAGATGAAATGATGTTGATGTTGATAATGACATTGGGATGAGATGATTTTGATGATGATAATGACATTGAGAGAGAGAGGCATGAGCTCATCTCACTAAGTGGGAGTCCACTTTTGGCACTAAGTGTGACATTTTGCGCTTAGTGCAATTCCTCTCAGGTTGGAATTTATGTTGAGCGCGCTTCTCGCACTAAGCGAGAGGTCAAAAGTTGTTATTTTAAAAATCCCAATGGGTAAACCATGGGGAAGTGCTTTAGGAACCTCTAGTCAAAATTTGAAGACGATCCAATGGTTAAAGAATCCAGGATCGCGATTTTACTAGAATAGGTGTAGGTAAAATTTGAAATCTCATAATTTAAACTTAGGTCAATAAAACTCCACATAACTCAACATCCACATCAAGAAAATCACACATGACTAATTCACACCATAACTAATCTCATTCAAGTCAATCATATAATTAAGTAACACGATAAATACAATTAAACATCGATTTATAACTAGCGATATTTCAGGGTGTTACAAAATGGGCATAAGAGTTTGTTTTGAATACCATAGTTCTCCTCTTTAATTTAGAATTTTCCTTAAAATATCAATCTCGCGATATTATAGATTGTTGTTGTATGTGGTTGATGTTGCCTAAAGACCTAAGAATGTGAATCCCAGGCATAAATTTATATGTATGTTTGTGGAATGTGATTGCTTGTGATGTTGATGATGATTTTGAGATGAAATGATATTAATGTTAATGATAATGTTGAGATGAGATGATGTTGATGTTAATAATGATATTGAGATCATATAATGTTGATGTTAATAATGAGATTGAGATGAAATGATGTTGATGTTGATAATGACATTGAGATGAGATGATGTCATTGTGACGATGTATGTTCTATATGTACATACGAGGTGCAGTGACCATGTTGGATATCCCTAAAGGGAGAAATAAAGTGTTTAAAGTGTGTCAGACCCTAACTTCATTCGAGGACGATCATTTGCTAACATTTTGATTTTTGCCAACCGAATTGAGCTGCTTGACACCAGTTGTCGTACAATTCGAAAGGTTTTTCGATGTTTCGGAAAAAATACAGAAAATACCCAAAATGAGGGCAAAAGGGTCATTTTGAGGCTTTTTCAGACCCCGGCTCGCCTAGGCTAGCCTATGGCTTGCCTGGGCCCCCAAAATAACTTAGGGGTGAAGTAACCAGCTCGCCTGGGCGAACAAGGTCACTTCAAGTTGAAGCAACAGCTCGCCTGGGCAAGCTGCTGATCAACTAAGTCCCCTAATTTCCTATAAATAGGTATGAAGGGGCTGAAGGAAGGGGTTCATACTTTCAATATTGAAAGGAATTAGTGAAATTGAGGAGAAGAAGGAAAAATAATAAGAAAAAATGAGGCCGAGGCACTTCTGAATCGCATCCGTGACTGACTCCTAATCGTTCTTCATTCGTTCTTTGTTCGTCAACTGGTTAGTGTTTATTTTAAGGTTTTGAGTTCTCTCTATGCACCCTTAGGGGTCCCCTATTGTTCGCTTTGTACATCTTCATCTCATTCTTCTACTATCAGTAATCTCATTTCTTCATGTAAAGCGAATTTCAACCAATCATTTGTGCCGTAATCTCACTTTATCCTTGTAAAATAAAGTTTCAACTTATCATTTACCTCACCAGTTGTCTTTTAATAAGATTGAAAGTAAATAAGTGAAACCAAAATAAAATCAACATGTAATCGAGCCTTTTTTTCCCACAAAAGTCGCTTGAATCCGTTCAAGGTCCAATGCCTTAACGGTCTCTTTTATTTTGGTTGGTTAAAATGAACCTTTAAAAAGTCTAAAATCAACTCAATGCATAAATTTCTTGCTTTCAAAAGAACTATGTAGGTCTGAATTCCTCATTGCACTTGAGGATACGTAGAAGCAAGAGCCACGCTCTTGTCGACCCCAAAAAGTAAAAAAAAAACATAAAAAGGGAAAAAATAAATAATATTGAAGTCACGTTCTTACATACTCGATTAAAGGCTACCGTCCCTTGTGATAGACGTGTGGGGTGCTAATACCTTCCCCTTGCGTAAACAACTCCCGAACCCTTATTCTTAAAATTTGCAGACCCTTTTTGGTTTTTTCTAACGTTTTCCTTGAATAAACATTGGTGGCGACTCCCGCGCGTTTTCCTTTCTTGGAAGATGCACTCTCGAGCTTCGCCTCACCCTCCCGCCGAAGGGTAGGTTGCGACAGTTGGCGACTCCACTGGGGACTTTTATTAGAGAGTTAAGCCTTTTTATCAATGTGCAATATATATCGTGACTTTCTCTCTTTGTTTTGTTTCCCTTTCTTTCTTTTATTTTCTTGTGTTCATATAACTCTTTTTGTGCTTTTGTATTGGGCCCTATACCCGGGTCCATGGAAACATAGGAAGTGGAGGTTTATCTATGGTCATGCTGGGTCTCCGACTTGCTTGATGACAGTGAAGCCTTGTCTAGAGTTTTTCTCTTTGATGATACGTTGTCGCTGGTAGTCCCTACCGCTACAATGTTTGATATCAAAAAGGATGATAACTCTAGAAACCTTTGAAGGTTATGTGCAATTGCCTTCAAGAACCACACTAAATAGCAAACCTTTAGTCCCTCCCATTAGGTTCTGAAAATATGGGCACAAACACACTATGTTTTGTTTCCTTGACATAGCCATGCATATCTTTATGATGTCATGATTGTGTGCGTCATTCTTGTGTTTGTCATGTTATTGTGTCAGTTTGGTATTAATTTATTATGTTGTCATGTTTCTCTTTGTGCTACCAACCACATGCTCTCACGCATGCATACTCATGTTGTGTCATCACTCTGATACCATACATTTGTCTCA
The DNA here is from genome assembly GCF_000004515.6 of Glycine max. Lineage (NCBI taxonomy): Eukaryota > Viridiplantae > Streptophyta > Magnoliopsida > Fabales > Fabaceae > Glycine > Glycine max. The sequence continues at coordinate 32,552,168 of NC_016088.4, read as the reverse complement.
TCATCTTTGTCATCACTCCGCAAGACATATGGGAAAATTTGGGATTTGGCTATGATAGAAGTTTCCGTGGAAGTCATCGCATCCCTCACCCAGTACTACGACTAGTCACTCAGATGCTTCACGTTTGGGGACTTCCAATTAGTACCAATCATAGAAGAGTTTGAAGGAATCATGGGACGCCCGCTAGAAGGAAGGAAGCCATACCTTTTTTCTAGATTCTACCCTTCCATGGCAAGAGTAGCTAAGGTGGTCAAGATCTCGGCACAAGAGTTAGACCGAGTAAAGACAAATAGGAATGGGGTGGTAGGGTTACCAAGGAAGAGCTTGGAGGAGAAGGCAAAAGCTTTGGCGGATCAAGGAGAGTGGACCTCATTCATTGACATATTAGCTTTGTTGGTGTTTGAGACCATACTCTTTCCAAATGTAGATAGGCTAATGGGTTTAGTAGCGATCAACGCTTTTCTTGCTTATCATCACAGTAAGGAAAGCCCGATCGTTGCTATTTTGGCCGATGCATATGACACATTCGACCTGAGATGCGAAAAGAGTAGCACAAGGATCATCTGCTGCACGCCCGCTCTTTATGTGTGATTGCTCTCCCACGTGCTCCATCATGAAGGTAGACCTGTCTGTCCTCTACAAGGTCATCGCATGTGCGCCAAAAAGGGAAAAACAAATTGGGAGGAACTCTTGGCAAGTATGGTAGGGGTGTCATACCCTAATTTTGTTTGGGGGCCTTCATTTACTAATGTTTTGATTCTTGCCAGCCGAATTGAGCTGATTAACACCAATTACCGTGCAATCTGTAGGGTTTTGTGACGTTTCGAAAGGGAATGTGCAAAATACTTAAACGGAGGGCAAAAAGGTCACTTTTGGGGCATTTTTTAGCCCTTGAGCCACCTAGATAACTTCATAATGAAGTAACCAGCTTGCTTGGGCAAGCTCAGCTCGCCTTGGCGAGTAGGGTTGCTTCTGAATGAAGTTATCAGCTTGCCTGGGCGAGCTACCTTCAATCCAAATGCTTCATTTTGCTATAAATAGGCATGGAAAGGCTGAAGTAAAGTGTCCCTGAGTTCCCTGAAGTCCAGAGGTCCAGAAAGAAGAAGAAAGAAGAGAAAGAAAGAAGAAAGAAGAGAAAACAAGGCCAAAATGCTTCTGAATTGCATCTGTGATCGATTCCTACACCGTTCTGTGGAAGCAAAGCTTTCCAAGTTTATTTTGATGATGCCAAAGACTCAAGTCAAGAATCAAGAGTCAGACAAGTTTCAAGAATCAAAGAGTCGTTCAATCAAGAATCAAGATTCAAGTGAAGATTTAAGAGAAGACTCAAGATTGGCAAGAACTTCAAGAAAAACATCAAGATAAGTATAAAAAGATTTTTTCAATAGAAAAGATTGAATAGAACATTTTTTACAAAAGAATTTTTCCAAGAAAAATCTTTTACCTGAGTTTTTACTTTCTGGTATTCGATTACTAGAAGGTAGTAATCGATTACCAGAAGCCCAAACAGTTTTATAACTATTTTACAAAGTAGTAATCAATTACTATGGGCATGTAATCAATAACCAATGTTTTTAAACGTTGGATTTCAAATTTCAAGAGTCACAACTTGTGATAAAATATTTTCAAACTTGTGTAATCCATTACACAATATATGTCATTGATTACCAGTGTTTCTAAACGTTTTGATTTTTAAATTTAAACATAAAGAGTCACATTTGTTGATGTGTAATCAGTTACACTATAATGGTAATCGATTACTAGTGACTTATTTTAAAAATTAAATTACCCAAAGTCACAATTCTTAAAGTGACTAGTTTCTGAAGATTTTTTTTAAAGAGTCACAACTTTTAAAGTGACTAGTTTTCAAAAAGAGTCACAACTTTTAAAGTGACTAGTTTTCAAAAGAGTCACAAATTTTAAAGAAATTGCCAAGAGTCACAAACTTTAACTTGAGTCATCAAATGACTATAAATATGTGACCATGGCGCGAATTTTAAAAAAGAGAACTTTCAGATTCCTTTCATTCAAAGAGAGATTTTCTTTCATTCATTCAAAGCATTCTTCTAAGAGTTTTTGTTCAATACTTTCTTTATCAAGAAAAGTTCATTGGCCAAAAACTTATGCTATTGTTCTTCTTCATTCCTTCTCCCTTTTGCCAAAAGAATTCAAAGAACTAATCGTTTGAGAATTCTTTTGATTTTTTCCTTCTCCCTCCTGCCAAAAGAATTCAAAGAACTAACCATCTGAGAATTCTTTTGATTCCCCAAACAAAGAATTCAAAGAACTAACCGTCTGAGAATTCTTTGCCCAAACACTGAATTCAAAGAACTAACTATATGAGAATTTTGTGTAAGAAGCGGATAACTTCTTGGTTGTAATAGTGAACACAAGGGAGGGTGCATCCTTTATGGTTCGCTTAAAGTAGAGGGTGCATCTACTTGGTTGTTCAAAGAGAACAAGGGAGGGTACATCCTTTGTGGCTCTTTGCTTGTAAAGGATTTTACAAGGTTATTGGAAATCTCAAGAACCGTGGGTTGCTTGGGGACTGGACGTAGGCATGGGCTGTGGCCGAACCAGAATAAATCTTGTGTTTGCTTTCTTCTTCCCTACACTCTTTACTTTTCTGTTGTGCACTTTTTATTTCTGCTTTACTTTTGTCTAAGTTATTGTTTCTGTTCTTTACTTTCTCATAACTTAGTAGTAAAGCCTAATTGAATCTAGTAACATTAAGAAGGACAAATTTTTAATTAGTCAAGACACATTCATAATTAATTGAACCCCCCCTTCTTAATTATTCCGAGGCCACTTGATCCAACACGTTCATCGTTCGTTCTTCAGTTGTTCTTTGTTCGTTCATCATTCGCTCTTCATTCTTCATCCGGTTAGTGCTTGGTTCAAGGATTTGAATTTGATTTATGGACCCTTAGGGGTCCCTTTTATTATTTGTGCATCATCATCTCTTTCTTCGATCATCGGTGATCTTTTTCATTTGTGAATCTTTTTCTTTGATCATCGATGGGCTAAGCGCAACGTGGCATCTTGCTAAGCGTAAATCACTCTCTGCCTGGACCCCCATGTCAATTGGGCTAAGTAAGTCATACCCGCTAAGCCCAAAACTCTCTCTGGAATGACATTGCACTAAGCAAGACCATCTCGCTAAGCACGGCCCCACTACTGCATCTTGAGGCATTTAATTTGCTAAGCCGGCCATGTCCTGCTTAGCGGAAGTTGCAGACCAATAAGAGTTGCATAACTTAGTAAGGGCGCACCTGTGCGTTGAGCCCAAAACCTTCTCGGGTTTTCTAATTTTTGAATTGGGCTAAGCAAGCCTGCCCCGCTAAGCGCATGAGTTTAAATCCTAAAAATTCAAATGTCACTGAGTGCTCGCTTAGCGAGTCACTAGCGTTAAACGAGACAGTCAAAACTGCCAAAAATAAGACATAACTGCCTTAGGCAGTTACTTTGTGCAAAAATTATAACTCCCCTCCTCATCATTGGCATTTCTTGCTTGCATTTTGCATTATGCATTTCGCTTCTCTGCTTTTTTTTGCCCTCATCTCTACTTATTCAGTCGCTGAAATCCAAGTAAGTACCTCTTACTTCACTTTTTAATTTCAGTTTTTGAACCCTAGGGTAGAAGACAATTTGTTTGCTCTGTGATTGGGATTTTCTGTTGATGTTGATGTTAATTAGTAGTTGTTTGATAGCTTTCTGTTAGGGATTTAGTTTCGTAAGTAATGTAGGTTCATTTGATATGTTTTGCTTAGAGTTCTTAGGCTTGAAAGTGGCTAGAAAGGGAGGCTTCAAAGCCCCAATTTTTCTGGAAATTTCGATGCACTCGCTAAGCGAGTTCATCAATTTTGGATGAATTTCTGGGTTTTCTTAGGAACTCGCTAAGCTGGCCCTGTCCCGCTAAGCATGTTCATCAATTCTATTTAAATTTATGCCTACGTGTATGAACTCGCTAAGCCATTGCACTTCGGCTTAGAGAGCATTTAAATTCCCATTTTTAATTTTCAAGATCGTATGAACTCGCTAAGCTAGCATGCCGCGCTAAGCAAGTTAGTTTAGTTGGGTCTGAGTCTTAGAGGCTTTTGGTATTCTGTTTGAGGCTAAGTGAGCCTTAATCGCTAAGCTACCATGTCTCTGAAGTTTGAATAAGCCTGGGCTAAGCGAGTCAGTCTTGCTAAGCCTAATGCAATTTAGTTGTTATGAAATTTGTTCATGCGCTAAGCGACTCGTACTCACTAAGTGCAATTTCTTATCTGTTTTTGAATAAGGCTTAGCGAGCCTGCTTGTTAAGCCAATTAAGTTACAGTGGTCAAGTTAGGCTAAGCGCCCATTGGCGCTAAGCCTGTATAGTGTGTCACGCTAAGCGAGCCTGTCTCGCTAAGCATAATTAGCTCTTTGTTCGAGAATAAGGCTTAGCGAGCCATGCTTGCTTAGCCACTGTGCTGTGTTAGCTAAGCGAGTGTGTCTTGCTTAGCCAGAGTCTTTATTTTCCTGTAGTCGTGCTAAGCGCACCCTATGCGCTAAGCGTATACTGTTATTTTCTTAAGGCGCACTAAGCAAGTCTGTCTCACTAAGCGCCCAGTCCATTTTTCTGTTTTATTCTTCTACTTTCAGTCTTGAATAAAACCTGTATAATTTTCTTTCCTATGATTCTTTTGATGTAGATGGCCTCTAGGAAAAGGAAATCAACCGCCTCTCGACCTCAGGAACCGTACGACACTACTAGATTCATCTCGGAAGTCGCCTGGGAAAGATATGAGTAGAACATTAACTCTCGGAACATTCTTCCGGAGAAGAACGTTAATTTATTTGTGACAGAGTATGATGAGTTCTGCTGGGAGCTCGAGAGGACGCGGTGGCATAAAGCCTTGACCAGGCAGCCTGACGGTCGCATTGATGTGGCCCTGGTCAAGGATTTTTATGCTAATTTATTTGATCCAGAGGACAAGTCCCCGAGGCAAGTTCGAGTGCGAAGGAAGCTGATTAAATTTGATAGGGAGAAGCTTAATGCATTTTTGGAGACCTCGGTGGTTTTGGAGCCAAGGGAGCGGTACTCCACTTACTCCAGGTTCTGCCATTCGCAACCAGACCCTCAAGAGCTCGTTGTCAGATTGTGTATTCCAGGGCGAGGTTTTGTACTGAATGTTGAGGGAGCACCCTGGAAGCTCCAGAGGAAGGATCTCACCACATTGGTGCAGACCTAGAGTGTGTTATCATATTCTAACCTCGCCCCCACTTCTCACACTTTTGATTAGAACATGGACAAGGCAAGGTTGGTATACGGATTGGTGATGAAGATGGACATGGACTTGGACTCCATCAGCTCAGGCTAGATCTCACAGATGGCCCAGTCCAACTCCTCTCGGCTCGGATTCCCTGCACTTATCACTGCCTTGTGCATTGCTAGAGGGGTGGTCCCTGATTCCCTCACCTTCGAGTCCCTGAGTCCGACCATTAACTTGACTTACATCAAGAAGAACCACTGGAACCCAGAGGATCCGACTATCACATTTTTTGGGTCCCACAAGGCCAGGGCTCGGGGCCCCTCAGATACTTCCACTTCTACCCCTACTCCTACTCCAGCTCCCGCACTTGCACCAACACCAGTTCCTCTTTCGGCACCCTCCAACACCTCCATGCAGACACCAGACATCATCATACCGATGCTGCAAAGCCTCCACCACGGTTTATGCTTGGTGATGCAGAGTATTCATGACCTGGCTCAGTAGAGGCCCATTATGAGCATGGATGCCTTTATGGCTCAGGTGGCCTGGCCAGGAGTCCAACCTTCTTCTTCAGGGGGAGGTGAGGCTTTTACAGCCCAGGAGCTGCAACAAGAGGTCGAGGCAGAGGCTTAGGAGACATCGGAGGACACGCCTGTCGCCACACCGATGGACGCCATTGAGGAGGGAGACGACGCTGCAGACACCGATTATGTTGCAGACATGGCAGCAGCGCAGGGCACCTGGGATCCTTGGCCCACATTAGCTCAGGACACTCCAATGCCAGCCCAGGATGCCCCCTCACCATCTCAAGATGACCCAGCACTGGCACAGGAGGATTGGCGACAAAATATTATTTATTTTTCTGCTATTTAGATACAATTTTTAATTTCAGTTTTAGTTTAGTTTTATTTACTTATTTAGCACATTTTACAGTTTTTGGAACAATTTACAGTTTTTAAACTTTATGCAGTGATTTGATTTTTGAAACATGTTTTGGTTTAAATTTTTGGTGTTTGTTGATTGGTTTGAAATTGGATTGATTGCATGAACTAAGTGAATTGCGATGTTAGATCACATGCCTTGAATAAGTATGCGGTAGTTAGAAGAAAAAGAACATGAATTAGGGTGTAAGTGATAATGTTAGTTTGTTTGACAGGTAAATAGTGAAGGAAATCATTGGCTATAACTCAATGAGATGTGTGAACTTAAATTGTGAGAGAACGACTAGCATCAAGTACCGATTTTTGCATGAATCTTTGAATACTGAATGAATGCATGATTTGGAAATGATGAAGGCCATGATTGATTGATTTAGCCACTTGGCCAAATAGCCGTACCCTGTTCATGAATGATTAAACCCTTGCACCATTTTGAGCTTGAATTTGATTGAAGTACTGAACCTTAAGCCTGATTGAAATTATAATCTCCGTCTACCTTTCTTTCGGTTGTAGGAGAGCATTATGGTTCAAAGCAAATTTGTTCCAAATTTGGGGGAGGGTATTGGGTAATGATGATTGTGGTAAGACAAGCAATAGCCATAGAAAATTGTATCAAGAAGTAGTAAGTAAAAACTGCTAAAAGAGAGAGAGAGAGAGAGAGAGAGAGAGAGAGAAAATGAAAGTTTTAAGAATAAGTAAGTTTATGTGTGTTGTTGCTTAAGCTAAGTGTCTTATATGATTGTGGCATTTCAATAGAAGCTGAAAAAAAAGGAAAAGAGTTGATCTAAGGATGAATGCTCTCCTAGAACCTAAGTTTTGCATCCTAGAAAAACCATGAATTTTTGGTAGCCCAACCCATTACAAGCCAAGAAAGTCCTTCAGATTCAATTTGTGTGTTTGTGATTGTATGGAATGAGATGAAATGGAAAAGTTGAGACTTGTGTTGGCTGTTGATTTGAAGAATTACCTTAAACACTTGTGCTTATGAGAGAAACAGTGACCGTGAGGAGTAGGCTGAATGAACCTTCCTTTTTACCTGTCTTGTTTGCTAGCTTATTTCATTTGTGCTGCTTAATAATCATCTTCATATCTTTTGAAATTCTGCATATCTTTATGAAGGGCTGTTGGTTGAAGTATTGCTTGCCACTTATGTTCATGTGATTGAATGTTTTGGAACAAACACATTTTTGGTTAACCACTGTGAATTATGTCTCTTGAGGACAAGTAAACTGTTATTTCTTTGCTTGAGGACAACCAAAGCTGTAAATTTGGGGGAGTTTGTTAGTTGCTACTCATGAGTAGTTTTATATTGAACATTTGCAAGGAAATAACACGTTACCTCCAATTTATGGTTCTTTTTGTAGAAATTGTACATATTCTTCTGTTTAGTGTGATTTTATAGAGTAGATACTCCCATTTTGTGAATTAATGTTGAATCCAACTCAGTTTCAGGCCAAAGAAGAGAAGGTTCAAATAGCTGATGCCTCACTAAGCGAGGCATATACGCTTAGCAAGTGATATCCGCTAAGCGAGGCATGCAGCTCACTTAGCGTGTTGGAAAACCCTAGAAGAGGATCAGTTAGAGATGTACTCGCCCAATGAGTAGGTTGTATCTTCTCACGCTCAGAGCATCCAGCTTGCTAAGCCGAATTTCACTTACTATCTCTTAGTGAGCCAATCTCGTTAAGCGAGCCATCAGAAGTTGAAACGTCCAAGTAGCCTTTAAAACACTGAAGTTGGTGGAAACTAGAGAGGAGTCAAAAAATAGAGCCAAGGGAGAAGCTGAAGCGACAAAATTCAAGTCACCAAGAGAGTTTAGGTTAGAGGAGTGAGATTAGGGTTCTAAAGGTTGAAGGAGACATCCTCAACCCTTCTTAGCCATTTTCTTCCACTTAAACTCTGTTCTTCCTTGTATTGAAAGTTCATTTCTTTAAATGGAAGGCTAAACCTCTTGGTTGGGAAGTTCTGCTGAACCCTTGATGTAATATTCTTTCACCATCTATTTAATGTTGTTTTTCTATGTTCATTGCTTTTATCTATGCTCATTTTTACATGCTTGCGGCTTGATCACCCATTTGTATGTATAGTTAGGATTTTTAGCATTGGAAAGTGCTTTAAAGCCTTAGAACTTGGTAGAGCAAGCTAGAAAATTGTATGTCTAGGAATGGAGTGCAGTGATCTAGTCCATATTATGCTGTAGACTTAATGCAACTCTTTTAGGCTGAGTTTGTTGAGGGATCAAGGACAAGGTTTAAAGAGAGTTAGGCCCATTCACTAGAAGGATCCTGGTTTGGGTAATTTCTCAGCATAAGAACACTCAAATAACATTAAATAGAGAAAAATGCATAACAACATCCAGGAAAATTCTGTAGAACGACCCGACGCTCTTTACTTGACTGTTTTTACTTCTCACACTTTAGATATTTAGTTTGTATTCTAATAGGCTTTAGTACAAAATTCAACTTGATATTTGCTTTGCTTTTAATCCATACAAATGTTTGCGTACTGAATGTATAATGTCTGAGTGGAACAAATTCCTTGAGGATACGATACTCGGTCTTATCGTTTTATACTACTTGTGCGAATCGGTACACTTACTGACCTAGCAGCAAACACTTGAGCGAGCTGCTGATCAACCAAGTCCCCTCATTTCCTATAAATAGGCGTGAGGGGGCTGAAGGAAGGGGTTCATACTTTCAACATTGAAAGGAATTAGTGAAATTGAGGAGAAGAAGAAGAAGAAAAAATGAGGCCGAGGCGCATCCGTGATTGATTCCTACATTGTTCTAGATGCAATCCTTACTCCCAAGGGCATTGGATAGAAGACTCCCAGAAGAATGGGCTAGAGATGCAAGAGAAGGCCCTAAGGTTCTCATGAGCCTCAGGGTAGATTTTGGGCCCATGGGCTAAGTATGAACCCACTTATCTTTGTACATATTAGATTAGGATTTCATTATTTTTGGGTCTTGTATTTAGGGCTCCATAATGTAGGTAGGGTACCCTAGAAATGTAGGATTTTCCGGCCCTTGTATTTTAAGGCACCTAGACTAGTTTTTGTATTAGGGGTAGTTTTGTAATTTCACATGCATTAAGTGAATATTTGATGTGTGTGTTGAGAAATAAATTTAATTGAATTGGGAGAAGCCCAATCCAATTAAATTTTAGAGGGGGAGGTGAACATTTGCTTGCTACACCCCATTGCCACATCATATAGTCACACTTTGTGCATGTCCTTCATGCTTTACATGCCTCATGACACCTAAGCACAGTTAGTGGAGAATCTTGAACTTGATCTTGGATTAGTGGGCTAAACCATAGCTAAAATTCACTAATCATAATTAGTAAAATTTTGGCTCAACAAATTCAATTTCAAATTCAAGTCAAATTTGAATAGAAATTCAAATTTCCTTCCAATTTTGTGTGACACTTAGGCTATAAATAGAGGTCATGTAGGTGCATTTTTTGAACTTTGATAATTTGAAAATTAAACTTCAGATTTCAGAGCTCTTTTAGAGCACAAAATTTCATGCTCTTCTCTTCCTCTCCCTTCATTCATCTCCTTCTTCCTCTCCCTTCATTCATCTCCTTCTTCCTCCAAGCTCTTATCCATGGCCTCCTATGGTGGTGAGCTTCTTCTAGACTCATCTTCTCCTTGAAATGGCGTCTCCTCTCTCTCTTCCTTCTTCATTCCGCTGCCATTCGTCTTCCAAGAAGCAAAGGAATCCATTGATGAAGAAGATCCTAGGCGTACATGTGACATCTTGGAAATTTCTACCCGGAATTTTGTACGCGGGTTAGGCTAATTAACGAAGAGTAATCCATAACTGGACAGTTATAGATTAATTCTTAATTAATTAGTCTAAAAATTATCATTTTGTGTGCAACTAAAAATTTAAAAAAACTAACCTCTGAACCACGCTAAGGGTTTCATTCTGAGCGTTTTGATATATATATATATATTGCCTACTTTCGAAAACGAGCCCCGACGGGTGCAGAGAAACGTGAGGAACTGGAACCAGAGAAGCAGCACGCAAACCGAGGCAGGATTTTAGCATTCAAAAGGTCAAATTTTTCTCTCCTTGTGGCTGAGTATGAAGTCACATCAAGGGGAAGAGGTGGGCCCCTTTTGCTCCACTCAAAATGAGACATGTGGCATGGCTTTTAGAAAAAGGAAAGAGAAAATCTTTTTGAAATAAAAGCCAAATTCTCTCTCTTCATTCAGATTTCAGAAAAAGCTTTTCCTCCCTCTTCCCACGTTGCTTTTCTTCTTCCTTTCTCCTCCACCATTGTTTCCCTTTGAAGCTCCAAAATTTCTCATCATTTCTACTCCAAATTGGAAAGGGAAGTCATTTTCGGAGTCGTGAAGCACACCTCTACGTTGTGGGACTTCGAATTTAAGGTGTGGGTGGACTTTTTCTCACATGAATTTCGTGGGTATTGGGTTTTGGGGAGATATGATGGGTAGTTCTACTAGGTTATTACCTTAGGGTAGTTATTTGTGAAGGAATTTGTTGAAATCATGCTAAACTTGACATGTTTGATGTGAGTAAAGCTACCCATTATATTTTAGGGTTTTATGATGATGCTTTGTGATATTTGTATGCTGAAATTGTTGGTAGAAAATTGGTAGCGATGATGGGGAGAGTTAACCTAGGGTTAAATGTGAGAATGGTAGTGATGTGAGTGGAAAAGTGTGAGATTTTGAGGGTTTGAAAAGCTAAATTTGGGGTTAGTGTAAATTGGAGTGTAAAGTGAGTTGATTCTAGTTTAGAATGTCAATTAGGACTTGTAGGTAAGCTTGGGCAGAGCAAATGAGGAAGATGAGTGACTAATGTGAAAGAAAAGAGCATTTTCTAGGTTAAATTGGGTGTTGAGAGGTCAAATTTTGAATGGTTGGGGTTTTCACCTTAAAACCAGTTTGAGCAATTCTAAATAAATGTTATAGAGTTGATTGAGATGAGAGATTACCCCAAAATTAACCAATTCTCATTTTCACTTCTCAAACCTTGAAAATCCAATAAATTGATAGGTTTTGGATACCTAGATTTTGATTTACCTTGATCTGAAGCTTGTTTTTGGTTTAAATATGATTTATACATGATTTAGGACTTATAGGATCCAATTTGAGCAAAATTGGATGTGGGCAAGATGGATTTCGAAATCTGCCCTATTATGCAGAAAAATGTTGTTGAATTGTGCAGCAGATTTTTGATGTGTGCAGAAAAATGCTTGTGCATTGCTGGTTATGGGAAAGGTAGTACATATTGGGTTCTAGACATTTTATAGCAGATCCCAACGGTCCAAATGTATATTTATGTACTAGGAACCTCCAGTAAAATTTTCAAGGCGATCCAACGGTCAACGAATCAGAACGAAGAGAGTGTTACTGGGGTATATGAGTAAGGAAAGCTGTGATATTTGAATGTGTTTTGGGCAGAGTTTTCTGCCTCTACTCGGTTTTCTTGGTTTAGGGTAGTTCATGATATTTGGAAATTGAATTGCTTGGATATTGTGGAAGCTTGGAGGGGTTGATGGGGACCCGGTGTTGAGAGGAACAAGGATAAGGGCTATGTGGGAGTGCGTGAGCTCATTTTGAAGGTGGCCAACTAGGGATGGTACGTTAATGTTTGATTTGTGGAAGTGGGAGAGTTGATATGCGCCATCGCCCGATCGCCACCTAGTACCACATATGACGGGTGCCCCATAATCCACTAAGCTTGATGTGAGAAAGCGTGGAAGAGTCAGTCTTCCTACTTTTGTTTGTTGACCACAGAGTGGTACTTGGAGATATGTCGCGGGGGTCAGGAGACCTTGGGGACGTCAGGTGGGGTGCTATTTCCCAAAACCAAGCTTGACCAATCCCGACCCAACCCGGGCATAGTCAGTCAGTGAGAACCTGTGACGTACCTAAATAGGTGAGCTCCTGGCAGTCAACCAATAAATGAACAAAGACCACGAAGCAAGGAGACTTGTGTGGCGGCTGGCCAGCTATGAATCTTGAGTGGTATCTGGAAATTGGCCTCTGGTAATCGATTACCAAGGGTGTGTAATCGATTACAGGGCTTAAAAATGGAGACAGGAAGTTAAAATGGCCTTTGGTAATCGATTACCAATGGGGTGTAATCGATTACACAGGGTGATATGTAATCGATTACACAATGCTACCTGCCACTGGTAATCGATTACCATTTAGGTGTAATCGATTACACAATGTAAATTGTAGATTTCCATGTGCAAAAGCTGTGTAATTCGTGTTTGGGCACTGGTAATCGATTACATACTTTGGTAATCGATTACCAGAGAGGAAATCCCTTGAGAGAGACCTTTTGACTATACGTAGTGGTTATGGGACGCATTGTATTGTTACCTGTAGTTAGATTTCTTGTGAAAGAGTCTACCCTCTTTCTTTTATTTCTTGTAGATCGCGATGGCAGCGCAATTAATCCATGATCGCGTGGTGATGGAGTGCTTAGAGGGAGTTTGGGAGACCCTCGAAGGCAATGAGAGGTGCCGATTTCGTGGCACAATTCGACTCACTGTTACTTCATTAGTACATCCGGAGGAACCCGCACGCACACTTCAGTAGCCTTTGGAGTGGATACTACCTACACCTACTCCATATCAACTAGTGGAGCCAGTTCAAGTGATAGAGGTGTCATCCTCTGAAGAGGATCCTAAAGAGGACCCAGAGGAGTTACCTCTTGAACCTGTTGTGGATGCCCTTGACTTTCCAGAGGATGATGAGGACCCACTCCCTAATGTGGATTCTCCAGAGGATATCATGTCAGCATCTGAGGCAGACTTTACAGAGGAGAGCGGCCCGGGAGGGACAGCGAATAGTGAAGACTCTTCATCATAGCAGACGGCTCCTTAGACTAGGTTTACATACTTTTTGTGGGTGGGTGTATCTAGTTCAGACTGCTAGGTTTACTCTTTTGATTTTTGGGTGGGTAGACCTATTGTATAGAAATTTTGATGATTGTATATATGTGGCTGAAGCCACCACAGTTGATACCTTTGCTCTGGATGTCACTATGTATTTTGCAAACTCCCATATTTTGGACAGTTTTAGATTATGAATGTAATTATGTTTAATCTTGTTATTTGAAAAGGAAGTTTTAAGAAACTTTATTGAAAAGAGTTTATCGACCGCATTTTATTATTTTTCACGTGACGACCTAAAATGATGGCTGGTGTCGCAACATGTCCTTCGCGGGCGAGCGAAGGCGAGGCTCATGGGTGCGCTTTCCAAAGGAGAAAAGATGTGCGGAGTCGCCACCAACGTTTATTTGTGGGAAACGTCGGAAAAACCGAAGGAAACCGGTCGAAATGAAAATTCTAAGTTCGGGAGTTGTATTTACGTTTGAGGAAGGTATTAGCACTTCTTACATTTGTCTCAAAGGACAACAGCCTATTTTTCAGAATTGTGGAAATTGTGTTACCTTAACTTTTATTTCTTTTTATTTTTTGAGGTCGACAAAAGCGGGGCTCTTGCTCCTACGTACCCTCTATCAAAGAGGAAATCAGACCTACGTAGTTCTTTCTTATGCGTGAATCAAGTGATTCTTTTTACTTGAAAGGTGATCATTTTAAGGCGTTGGACCTTAAAAATGATCCATTTTACTTGGTAAGAAACTAAAATGATAAACTTTCAAAACCCTATTCTTTGTGGACGAGCTTGACTAGGCGAGTTGATTTTAGCCTTAGTTTCACATTAGTTTTTAGTCAATTCAATTAAGAATGAGAAATCCCAAAGAGAAAACGTTCGATTGATTTTTCGCTTTATTTTACTAAAAGGGTATTTTTTGATTATTATATTATTATTTTACCTCTTTTTTGATTTCCAACGTGATTACGGCACGACCGAACGGTCGGAATTCATCTTAACCGAAATTAACGGATGATACAATTCAAACGATCGGTGGAAATTTATTTTATTTTTAGATTAGGCGAGAAATGACTTAAATAAATGACTGAAGCACGTCAAAAGGGGGTATAGAAAACGAATGAAAATGAGAATAAAAATACATGAAACAAAATGTGGACCACCATGGGTACATAGAATGAATTGAAAAGCTCAGTTTGAGGTACTTACCCGTTGAAGACTGAAGAAAACGAAGAACGAACGATGAATGTTGAAGAACGGTCGAGAACGACGAAGAACGATGAAGAATTTCCACAGAATCGCTTACGGAAGCGTTACGGAAGCACTTCGACTCGATTTTTCTTCACAAAAACGTGTTTTTTGCCCAAAATAGTCGAAATGCATAGCCAAAGGGGTCTTGAACATTTTGAAACAGCTCCCCCCTCCCCTATTTATAGAAAAAAAGGGAGGTGCTTGCCGCCCAGAGACTTAATGAAGAAGATTTCTAAGCGCACCCGAATTACTAAGTTCATCCCCCTTTTCGTATTTTACGGAAAAGTTACGGAAGCCTTACGGAAGTGTTTTCGAATTTGATTTTCATCTTTTTTCTCTTCCCTTTCACCAATGTTAAGGGGAATATGCTTACCCAAGGTTTTCGGAAATTTTACGGAAGCAGCGGAAGCCCCGAAAACCATTTTTCAAAAACGTGGAGGAGCTTGCCGCCCAATTGCTTCCTCCTTAAGCAACCCAACTTCCAAAATGTGCCAGAAGGGCCTAGACTCAAATTGCTATTTACACCCCTATCTTGATAAGTTCACCCACCTTTTTTCGTAATTTACGGAAAAGTTACGGAAGCCTTATGGAAGCATATATGACTTAACTTTCATCTTTTTTCTCTTCCCTTTCACCAATGTTAAGTGGAATATGCTTACCCAAGATTTTCGGAAATTTTACGGAAGTATTACGGAAGCCGCGGAAGCCCCGAAAACCATTTTTCAAAAACGTGGAGGAGCTTGCCGCCCAGTTGCTTCCTCCTTAAGCAACCCAACTTCCAAAATGTTCCGGAAGGGCCTAGATTTGAATTTCTATTTACACCCCTATCTTGATAAGTTCACCCCCTTTACCTTTTTTGGTGATTCTTTTTCCGTAACGTTACGAAACTTTACGAATTTCGTAACGATACTTATTTTCTTTCCGTAAGGTTACGGATCCTTACGGATCATGTATTTACTCTTTTTAAGCTTTCGAAGAAGTTACGAAAACTCACGAATTGCATAACAACACCTCCTTTTGGTTTCCGCCATATTACGGAATTTCACGGATCGCCTAAGCCTGCTTCCTTTTGATTTCCGGCATGTCTCGGGACTTCACATATTGTGAAACAAAGGATGCCAAGTATCTCAAAGCGGCCGATCAAAGGTTGCATATTATCAAGTAATAATCCCCGGACGAAATTAGGGTATGACAGTTCCCCCTCTTTACTTACCTTTTATCGGAGATAAGAGGAAAGCAAAGATAAGACACTGATTTCGTCCTTCCCTTTCCGTGACTAGTCTATGACGACTCTCGTCTCTACTCCTTCTTTTTCTGCACAACACAAAACAAAATACAAACAACAACAAAAACAACAATATCATAATATACATATACACGTTTGGCAAAGAAATCAATCGGGAAAATAACAAAGATCACATTTCCCTGTCAAGAGGATCCGCACTTGACGATGAAAAACCCTGGAGAATGGAGGATTGCACTAGAGGGTCCTCACTAGTCAATCATGAAGTATGGCTCCAAACTCGAATGTGGAGGACACATGAACAACGCTAGGCAATGACATTCATGGGGCTCCGAAAAAAAAGGGGAGAATGGAGGATTGCACTTGAGGGTCCACACTTAGGCAATCATGAAGCATAGCTCCAAACTCGAAGGTGGAGGACACATGAACAGCGCTAGGCAATGACATTCATGGGGCTCCGAAAAAAAAAGGGGAGAATGGAGGATTGCACTTGAGGGTCCACACTTAGGCAATCATGAAGCATAGCTCCAAACTCGAAGGTGGAGGACACATGAACAGTGCTAGGCAATGACATTCATGGGGCTCCGAAAAAAGTGGAGAATGGAGGATTGCATTTGAGGGTCCACACTTAGGCAATCATGAAGCATAGCTCCAAACTCGAAGGTGGAGGACACATGAACAGCGCTAGGCAATGACATTCATGGGGCTCCGAAAAAAAGCGGAGAATGGAGGATTGCACTTGAGGGTCCACACTTAGGCAATCATGAAGCATAGCTCCAAATTCGAAGGTGGAGGATACATGAACAGCGCTAGGCAATGACATTCATGGGGCTCTGAAAAAAAGGGAGAATGGAGGATTGCACTTGAGGGTCCACACTTAGGCAACCGTGAAGCATAGCTCCAAACTCGAAGGTGGAGGACACATGAACAGCGCTAGGCAATGACATTCATGGGGCTCCGAAAAAAAAAGGGAGAATGGAGGATTGCACTTGAGGGTCCACACTTAGGCAATCATGAAGCATAGCTCCAAACTCGAAGGTGGAGGATACATGAACAGCGCTAGGCAATGACATTCATGGGGCTCCGAAAAAAAGTGGAGAATGGAGAATTGGCAAACAGCGCTACGCAATAACTTCGCGGGGCTCCAGACTCGTTGGTGGAGGACACATGAACAGCGCTAGGCAATGACATTCATGGGTCTCCGAATAAAAGTGGAGATTGGAGAATTGGCGAACAACGCTAGGCAATGACATTCGCGGGGCTCCAGACTCGAAGGTGGAGGACATATGAACAGCGCTAGGCAATGACATTCATGGGTCTCCGAATAAAAGTGGAGAATGGAGAATTGGCGAACAGCGCTAGGCAATGACATTCGCGGGGATCCAGACTCGAAGGTGGAGGACACATGAACAGTGCTAGGCAATGACATTCATGGGGTTCCGAAAAAAGTGGAGAATGGAGAATTGGCGAACAGCGCTAGGAAATGACATTCGCGGGGCTCCAGACTCGAAGGTGGAGGACACATGAACAACGCTAGGCAATGACATTCATGGGGCTCTGAAAAAAGTGGAGAATGGAGAATTGGCGAACAGCGCTATGCAATGACATTCGCGGGGCTCCAGACTCGAAGGTTGAGGACACATGAACAGCGCTAGGCAATGACATTCATGGGTCTCCGAATAAAAGTGGAGAATGGAGAATTGGCGAACAACACTAGGCAATGACATTCGCGGGGCTCCAGACTCGTTGGTGGAGGACACATGAACAGCGCTAGGCAATGACATTCATGGGGCTCCGAAAAAAGTTTATTGGCAGGACCGAACAGTCCACCGGTTTTTTCCGCCTAAAAGGCAAACATGCTTTTTGCAAAGAAAAATAAATCATTCGCGAGAGCACCATATCTTAGAGAAACAATATACTTGTGCCAAGGGTAATCTTCCTTATAACCGAGAATGAAGGGCAGGATGTCAACTTTTAGCTTTTAAATGAACATGGAGGGGAAACATCGGGCAAAGCTGAAAATAAATCACTCATAGTGTATAAAACTCACACAGGCAAGTGTTTTATCCAATTCCCAAACCATAACTGCACCATGGCTCTATTTTGCACACGACTTCCTATCGAATCAAAGATCAAACGTACGATCACGGACCAATAGGATTTTCTCGAGGGTAGTGTTTTTTGGAGAGGAAGCTGGGTGTTTCGGTCTTTTCTTCTTTGTTCATGTGGGGTGGGATATCGCTAGTTGAGAATGGCAATCTGAAAGGAAGAGACACCAAAAATGGGTTTTCCTTTGCCGGCAGTCACTTACCTTGCCGAGAATTTATCTGGTATGAAGATTTTCCGTTCTCTTTCTTTCATTGATCGAGAATTGCTTCTTTTCCCTTTTTACTTCCTTTCGATCTTTGATCGGGAATCCTTCCTTTTCTTTCTTTTGTTCTTTTCTTTATTTTCATTTTTTTTCTTTTTCTTTCATTCCATTTCTTCCTTTTCTTTCTTTTCACTTCTCCTTCCCCATCCCTTTCTTTGGGAAATCGGGTTTTAGCATTCTATTCGCTTTCCCTTGAGGAGATTCCGCTGTCCTTTGCTTCGGGGGAAAGAATGAGGATTCTTTTTATTGGCCAAGGTTCAAAAAGGTCCAAGGTTGTGTTTCAATGGGGTCTTTTATCGTGGGAACCCCAATCCTGATATCTGGGGCAAAACAAATTTGGGTGTCAAGGTGTCGGTCTCGGGCCGAACTCCCCTATTACTCCACAAGGCACGCGTGACAATGATGATTTGAAAACAACGTGCAAAATTAGTCATGGCTACAGCCAGGTGGGCACTCAAGCATCCCGTTTATGGCATTGTGATACTACGGTTGGGAATTTACACAAACAGACCCAACGTTTCCAAGTTATGTTCTTTCATTAGTTCAATGAATTCATCCATTCTTATCTCGGTTATTCCGGAAAATAAACTCTTAGTGTCAGTCCCTTGTTTCCAGAAGATACGTTTGCTCTTTACGAATGATTTATACTTCTTAACTATAACATGTCAACCTTTGCGGTCTTTCTTTCTTTTTCCTTTTTGTTTCATTTTTATATATTCACAAAATTATACACCTATGGTCCTCTATGAAGAAATTTTTCTTTGTATATCTACACTCTTATACATGATCAAACCCTATATACGCATTGGAACTCTCTCTCTTTACGTCACATGATCAAACCCTATTTACATTCAAAGATCTTTTTCGTTTTTCTCCAACGCACACCTATGGCTCATACAAAAGTTTCTTTATATACACTCATTGTTCACACACACAAGAATTTCTCTCCACACATTATTTACACACGCAAAAATCCTTCTATACACATTTTCCTTCTACATTTATATATGAGAAACATTTTCCTTTTTCTTTATATAAGTGTAGACATTTATTCACAACGCTTCTTTCTTTTTATCATGATTTTGGTTCATTTTTTGATTTTGGACGACGTTCCTAAATGAAAAATTCTACGCGATTCCGGAATTTCAACAGACACTATTGACAACAACAAAACAAGTACTAACGTAACGACTCAAACGATATGTATGTACAAAACAAAAGTCAATCAAAACGAAACAAACGTTAGTCCCTCAAGTCATAGAAATAAGATAACATACAAATGATAAATGATGGAACATACGAATTTGGGGATCCCACGGTCATGTGGCTCCGCATGCCACCAGACCCTTGGGTCACGGTAACAAAAAGTGGGGTGGTCGACAAAAGGAGGGCTTTTGCTCCTACGTATCCTCAATTTGTGATGAGGAACTCAGACCTACGTAGTTCTTGATAACTGTGAGACTAAAAATAGTCTCGGTGTTTTCTTTACCAAAATGCGAAGATTGTTAATGTTGTTAGTTTCGTCGGATTTTCAGTTTAATATTTTGGGTCAATTTCGTGTGCACGTACGACTTTGCATGTTTTTCTTTGAATTATAGGATATGTTCAAGAAATGGGTAATTGTTTTGAAAATAAAAGTTCTTGACATTTTGTGACTTGAAATCCTTGATTCTTCTCTACATGTCATGATAGTTTTGAAAGCTCAATTTGAAAGTGATGATTTTACCTTTGTGAGAATTTGAGCCATCCATCATTATAATCATTTGGTGTGTTTTGCCCCATTGATTGCTTGCACAATAGCCTTGGCTTGATTCTTGCTGATGCGTCCTAATTCACATGCATATTTGGAAATGATTAAGGCAATTTTGTTCTTATAAGCTTCTAGCCAAATGGACTTACCTTGAATTAATTCCTTTGATAGCCCTTTTGAGCCTTGTTTCCCTTTCCTTGTTTTGAAGCTCACTACAAGCCTTAAGTGAAAAACCATGATATTACCATATCCTTAAGGAATTTTGGAGCTTTGGAATTGTTTTGGGAATAAGTGTGGGGGGGTTTTTGTTTCATTGGACAACATGTTTTGTTGGCTATGCTTCATGATGTATTTTGGGCCATACTTGATGTACATTGTATATTGGTTAAATGTTGGACATGCTGAATGAAATGTTGTTTCTCAAAGGCTAAAGAGTAAAAAAAAAAAAAAAATTCGAAAAAAGAAAAAGAAAAGCAATAAAGTTGAGTGAATAAGATCTTAAATGGGCACAAGAATGATGAAACTCTTGGTTCTACTCTTCATGTTTAATTTTTATCTTTACTTCTTTTTATTTTCTTATTTTTTTCTTAATATGCACTTATTCCCCTTTGCTCCTCTATTCCTTTGGGATTTAGCCACTTATTCCATATTTCTCCATACCTTGTCCTTGGCCCCATTACAACCTTAAAAGACCTTTTGATCCTCATGTGCTTGTGTTTATGGGTTGATTGTCAATTTTAGAATCTTGCCAAGTTTATGTGGTGTTTGCTTTCATGGGTGCTTTGAGGGTAAATAGTAGCCTAGACCCTTGAGAGATAGAGTGTATATCTTGTGAGGCTTTATCACTTTTCATTCTTGAGCTGATTAACTATTTTGCCATGATTGGGTTGCTTCGATGATTTTCATGAATGTCTTGACTTTTTGGATCTCCTTATGTTAGATGTTACCCATTCCTTTCATTCCTTGATGTTCATTGAGAAATATGTGAATGTTTTTGTTTGTCTCCCTTTGATATCCTTGGATTTTGTTCTTTGTTTCATTTTGCCCAGGAGTGCAAAAGGCTAAGTATGGGGGGTTTTGATGTGCCATCATTTTCTTCTATTTTCTAAACCCTTTTTGCACCATTTTAATTTTTGATTGGTCTTAATTGTCAATTAATTAGGCAGTTTTATTATTTGGGCTCATTTAGCTAATTTGATGTTTTTAATCTAATTTCAGGAATTAATGAAACATTGGGCTTAATCCGGATTTTGGTTGTGGACTTGAAGAGGGCAAATAAAGCAGCGCTTACCTTAGTTAATTTCTAATTAGGAAATTTCGCAATTTTATTTTATGTTTGTCGCAACCTACCCTTCGGCGGGAGGGCGACGCGTGACTCGCGGGATGCGTGTTCCACGAAAGGAATACGCGCGGAGTCGCCACCAACGTTTATTTGAGGAAAACGTCGGAAAAACCGGAAAAGACGCGATCTACGAACTTTTAAGTTGAAAGGTTCGGGAGTTGTATTTATGCACGGGGAAGGTATTAGCACCCCACACGTCCGTCCCAAGGGACGGCAGCCTTTAATCAAATGTGCAAACATGACTTTGATTTTTATGTTCCCTTTTATGTTCTTATATCCTTTATACCCTTTTTATATTTTTCTTTTTTGTGGTCGACAAGGGTGTTTCCCTTTACTCCTACGTATTCCTCAATTTGTGATGAGGAAATCAGACCTACGTAGTTCTTTCGGAACAAAGTGTTTGGTTTAAGTTTGTTTTTTTCTTTTTTTGCAAAATATGTTGTTATTGAACAAAAGGTCATTTAAGGTGTTGGACCATTAAACGGTCTTTTGATTTTGAAAGGAGAGAAACGTTAAGGCGTTGGACCATTAACGATCTCTTGTTTTTGAAAGGAGAGAAACGTTAAGGCATTGAACCATTAACGGTCTCTTGGGGTGGTCGACAAAAGCGGGGCTTTTGCTCCTACGTATCCTCAATTGCGATGAGGAAATCAGACCTACGTAGTTCTTGCAAAAGCGGTAAAGTCACATGTTGATTTTATGCTTTTGAACGGTCCATGTTAACCGATAAAAGCAAAGAGGACCGTTTAAGGCGTTGGACCTTAAAACGGTTTTTAGTGATTTTCGGACAAAACTTGATTTGTGAGTCTATTTTAGTCTTAGTTTCACTTTGGTTATTAATCAATTCATTCAAGGAAACTTCCAAAGAAAAACGTCCGATTGATTTTTTTTTATTATTTTATTCAAAGATATTTTGATTATTTTATTATTATTTTTCAAGATATTTTGATTATTTTATTATTATTTTACTTTTTTTGGTTTAACCGAGGTTATAGCGTGAACGATCGGTTAGATTTCGTTTTAACAGTGATTAAACGAGATTACAACACAAATGATCGGTTGAAATTCATTTTATCATTTATTAGACGAGAAAACGGCTTAAATAAATGGTTAAAGCACGTTAAAAACGGAAGAAAAGAAAACTGAAAGTAAACGAAATTAAAGTGAAAGTACACAAAACAAGAAATGAATTGAAAGTCTCGAATTCGAAAACTTACCCGTTGAAGAACGAAGAACGAACGAAGAACGGATGAAGAACGGTGAAGAACGACGAAGAACGATGAAGAATTTCCACAGAATCGCTTACGGAAGCATTACGGAAGTACTTCGACTTGATTTTTCTTCACGAAAACGTGTTTTTTGCCCAAAATAGCCGAAATGCATAGCCAAAGGGGTCTTGAACATTTTGAAACAGCTCCCCCCTCCCCTATTTATAGAAAAAAAAGGAGGTGCTTGCCGCCCAAAGACTTAATGAAGAAGATTTCTAAGCGCACCCGAATTACTAAGTTCACCCCCCTTTTCGTATTTTACGGAAAAGTTACGGAAGCCTTACGGAACTGTTTTCGAATTTGATTTTCATCTTTTTTCTTTTCCCTTTTACCAATGTTAAGTGGAATATGCTTACCCAAGGTTTTCGGAAATTTTACGGAAGTATTACGGAAGCCGCGGAAGCCCCGAAAACCATTTTTCAAAAACGTGGAGGAGCTTGCCGCCCAGTTGCTTCCTCCTTAAGCAACCCAACTTCCAAAATGTTCTAGAAGGGCCTAGATTTGAATTGCTATTTACACCCCTATCTTGATAAGTTCACCCCCTTACCTTTTTTGGTGATTCTTTTTTCGTAAAGTTACGGAAACTTACGAATCTCGTAACGATACTTGTTTTCTTTCCGTAATGTTACGGAACCTTGCGGATTACATAATCATCCCCCTTTTGACTTACGGAATGTTACGGAACCTCACTTAATTATGCAACGATGCTTCCATTTGATTTCCGGTGTGTCACGGAAACTTACGGATTGTGCATCAATATATTTTTTTTGGTTTTTCGGCATGTCCTGGAATTTCACAAATTGCCCAATGATGGATGCCAAGCACCTCACAAGGACCAAAGAAAGGTCGCATGTCATCAAGCAAAGGTCCCCGGACGAAATTAGGGTATGACAATGTTGTTCAGTGTTTATTTCGTTTTGGGCTAGAGTATTGTAATAGGGCCCAGTGACTTTGAGTGACTCTTTTTAAATAGCTGCCTTGGGATTCGTGCAGGGCATTCTATTCTGTTATGCTATTCATTATTCAGAGCTTTGTTTTAGGGTTTTCATTTTTTTCTGTTTTGATGCTTCTGAGTTCGTAATGCAATTTTACGTTTTCTGCTTCTAATTACAATTTCGTTCTTGCTTATTCTTCTACTCTCATTTACGTTTCTGTTCCATTTTACATTTCTGTTCGTTTACGTTTCTGTTCATTTACGTTTCCGTTCATTTACGTTTCTGCTTCATGTTTCAATTGCATTTTCTGTTTGAATCCATGGAAGGCTAGATTTTCTGGTGTTGTTTCCTTTTGAGGATGAAGCCCAACTCTCTTTGAGGTTTCGCTTGTAATGTGGTTTCCTGGCAGTTCTCCCTTCACCAGTATCCCAAATTCGTGAATATTAATCAGTGCACGCTTCGTGTTCGATTAATTGCCTCTGAGCCTAACTTGCGTTCATGCTTAATGGACGAAGGGCTAACTGGTGTATGTGGTGCCTAATCACGTATTGAAAACCCTAAGTTGATTTTCGCTTAGTAAATTGAAATAGGGTTGGATTAAGTGGTTGACTGTTAGGGACGAATTCTCCATAACCCAGGATAAGAGAATGGCTTCTGAATCAGAGGAAACAACCCGTTTTTAATATTAGTAGTTTCGTATTCCAGTTTACTTGTTCTGCTCTTTAATCACAAAACAAACAAACCCCCCCCCCCCCCCCATCGTTACTGTTACTGCAAGTATATTATGAACATTTGGCTTGTCACTGCTCGTTGGGAAACGACCTAGGATCACTTCCTAGTTACTGCATTTTCATGTTTATTTGATTCGGGTACGGCCTCGATCAGTATTCCTCAATTGCGATGAGGAAATCAGACCTACGTAGTTCTTTCTTATGCGTGAATCAAGTGATTCTTTTTACTTGAAAGGTGATCATTTTAAGGTGTTGGACCTTAAAAATAATCCATTTTACTTACTAAGAATTTGAAATGATAAACTTTCAAAAACCTATTTTTGTGGACGAGCTTGACTAGGCGAGTTGATTTTAGCCTTAGTTTCACTTTAGTTATTAGTCAATTCAATTAAGAATGAGAAATCCCAGAGAGAAAACGTCCGATTGATTTTCCGCTTTATTTTACTAAAAGACATTTTTTGATTATTATATTATTATTTTACCTCTTTTTTTTATTTCCAACGTGGTTACGGCACGACCGAACGGTCGGAATTCATTTTAACCGAAGTTAACGGATAATACAATTCAAACGATCGGTGGAAATTTATTTTATTTTTAGTTTAAGCGAGAAATGACTTAAATAAAATGGCTTAAGCACGTCAAAAGGGGTACGGAAAGTAAATGAAAACGAGAAGGAAAATACACGAAACACAATGTGGACCACCACGGGTACATAGAATGAATCGAAAAGCTTGGTTCGAGGTACTTACCCGTTGAAGACCGAAGAACGATGAAGAACGAATGAAGAACGTCGAAGAACGGTCGAAAACCTTCGCGAAATCACTCACGGAAACGTTACGGAAGTGCCTCGGCTTGGATTTTCTTCACGGAAACAATTTTTCTAAGCAAATTCGAAAGAGAGAGAAGTGCCTAAGGGGCTGAACCCTTTTTCACTTCACTTCTCCCCCTATTTATTGAAAATTGGGGGAGAAGCTTGCCACCCAGCTCGCCCAGGCGAGCAGGGTTGCTTCCTCCTGAAGCAACAGCCTTCTGGAGGAATCTTCTGGAGGGCTCAAGTGGGCTGGTTGCTATTTGCACCCCTATTTTTACTAAGTACACCCCTCTGCCTTTTTTTTGGTGATTCTTTTTCGTAAAGTTACGGAAACTTACGAATTTCGTAACGATACTTGTTTTCTTTCTGTAATGTTACGGAACCTTGCGGATTACATAATCATCCCCTTTTTGACTTACGGAATGTTACGGAACCTCACTAATTGTGCAACGATGCTTCCATTTGATTTCCGGTGTGTCACGGAACCTTACGGATTGTGCATCAATATTTTCTTTTGTTTTCCGGCATGTCCCGGAATTTCACAAATTTCCTAATGATGGGTGCCAAGCACCTCACAAGGACCAAACAAAAGTTGCATGTCATCAAGCAAAGGTCCCCGGACGAAATTAGGGTATGACAGTTGCCCCTCTTTACTTGTCTTTTATTGGAGATAAAAGGAAAGTAAAGATAAGACACTAATTTCGTTCCTCTCGGTTGACGAGATTCGCGGGTGACCATAAAATCTCCGCATGCAAATGACTTGTTGTTCCCGGGGGAACAAAAGGTGCAGAAGACGATGTCAGTCTCTGCATGCTATCAAGCGTTCTGTCTTACAGATAGCAAAAGAATGTTTATACGGATAACCACTCGGGTATTTCCGCCCGTCAGCGTGACTCAAAAGTCAGTATGACAGATCTTGTGAGCGTGGAAGATGATGTAAATCTCCGCGTGTCAACGGGCTTGTCGGCCGCGATTGACGAAGGGCGCAGAATGACCATAATTTGTCTCTGCGTGCCATCGGACACAACTGTGTCTGAATGGCAAAAAGGTGTGCGGAATGACCATAATTTGTCTCCGCATGTCATCGGGCCCGCCGCCTCTGGATGACAAAAGGGTGCAGAATGACCATAATTTGTCTCTGCGTGCCATCGGACACGACTGTGTCTGAATGGCAAAAGGTGTGCGGAATGACCATAATTTGTCTCTGCATGTCATCGGGCCCGCCGCCTTTGGATGACAAAAGGGCGCAGAATGACCATAATTTGTCTCTGCGTGCCATCGGACACGACTGTGTCTGAATGGCAAAAGGGTGTGCGGAATGATCATAATTTGTCTCCGCATGTCATCGGGCCCGCCGCCTCTAGATGACAAAAGGGCGCATAATGACCATAATTTGTCTCTGCGTGCCATCGGACACGAGTGTGTCTGAATGGCAAAAGGGTGTGCGGAATGACCATAATTTGTCTCCGCATGTCACATGACCTCAGGGTCAGTATAACAGAGATTGTGGGGCGGCCGACAAAAGCAAGGCTCTTGCTCCTACGTATCCTCCAATGAGGAACTCAGACCTACGTAGTTCTAGATAACTTGTGAGACTTGAAAAAGTCTCCACCGGAAGATGCTGACATCTCTGGAAAGGGCGCAGATGACCACATTGGCCTCTGCTCATCAATCACACTTGGGGTCACTGAATGACGAGGTGCGGATAACCGTAAGACGTCTCTGCGGGCTACTAGCTCTTGGGTCATGGTCACAAAAAGCGGTGTGGTCGACAAAAGCGAGGCTCTTGCTCCTACGTATCCTCCAATGAGGAACTCAGACCTACGTAGTTCTGGAGAACTTGTGAGACTTGAAAAAGTCTCGGTGTTTTCTTCACTAAAATGCAAACATGCTTTAGTAAAGAGACAAATATTCCAACTGATTAGAGCAGCATATGCTTTTTTGAGTGAAAAACAATGCGTTTACCGGGGAAGGAGAGTCTGCTGATGAAACCCCCCCATAACCATAAATGAGATTTTGGATGTTAGCATTTCATTTCTAAATGACCATTTAGAGGAAACACTGGGTTCAACAAAAATAGAAGAAAATCACTCAGAGTGTATCAACCTCGCACAGGTAAGTGTTTCATCCTAATTCCGAACCATAGATATGTCACGACTTGACTTTGCGAATTATTTCCTATCAAATCAAAAATTACATGCATGATCATGGATCAATAGGACTTCCCTTGGGAATGGGTTCTTTTGGTGGGTTTTTTCGGCTTTTGTGTGTTTTTGGCCTTTTCCTTTTCTG
Organism: Glycine max; assembly: GCF_000004515.6. Taxonomy (NCBI): domain Eukaryota; kingdom Viridiplantae; phylum Streptophyta; class Magnoliopsida; order Fabales; family Fabaceae; genus Glycine; species Glycine max. The sequence goes on along the minus strand of NC_016088.4, from coordinate 32,525,110 downwards.
TTTCTGTTTTGCGCGAGGCGAACAAGTCACCGACGCACAGGATTTTGGTTGGTAATCAAAGGGAGAAGACCACTTTCAGATCGTGGTTTCCTTTCCCTTTTTTTTGTTCATTTGGTGACAATTCTGTATTGTACATATATTGTCCGGTCCAAAGACCTTTCTGCACATTTCTTCTGATTTCTTTCGATCCTTGATCAGGAGCTTTCTTTCCTTCCTTTTACTTTCTCCCACTCTTTGGTTGGGAATTTTCTTTCTTTTCTTTTCGCTTTCTCCCACTCTTTGATTGGGAATTTCCTTTCCTCTATTTTTTCCTTTGATTGGAAATTTTCCTTCTCTCTTTTTTTTTGCTTTCTCTTTGATTGGAAATTTTCCTTCTCTTTTTTTTCTTTGATCGGAAATTTTCCTTCTCTTCTTTTTTGCTTCCGAGGGTAAGGATTGACATTCTCACCCTGGGTCAAGGTTTATGGTGAGTTAGGATTTTGGCTCAAAGCTTGTAGAATGGCCAGACATGATACATGTCAGGGTTTGGTTTGGTTCAAGGGTAAAAGGGATGCCCCACATTATTTCCATGACACAAATGCAAAAATGATGATTTGGAAACTTTATGCAAAACTGGTCATGCATGCACCTATGTGGACACTCAAGTGTCAAATTTTTATGGTCATGTGATGCTAGGGCTTAGGATTCATTCCCTCTATTTTAGTCAACCCAATGTTTCCAAAATATGTTCTTTTATCCATTTGTGCATTCATCCGAGTCCATTTTGGACGTCCGGGGAAATTTCACAGCGTTCACCCTTCGGGTGTACACACATTTTTTCCAAAAACCAGCTATGATCGGCGAATTTCCCAAAGAAGAGTTGGAAGTCATCTCTTTTCAAAAGCATGTCGGTTTTTCAGCTAAACAACTTATTTTTCTTTTCTTTTTCCTCTCTTTTTTCTTACTTGCTCTCTTTTTCCCTTACTTGCTCTCTTCTTTTCTTATTTGCTCTCTTTTTCATTCATTTTTTTATTTTTATTTTTATTTTTATCATGATTTTTGTTTGTTTTATTATTATTTTTTTTGGACGATGTTCCTAAAGGAAGAACTCTACACGGTTCCAGAATTTCAAACATCATTGATAGTAATGATATAAACACTAATGCAACAATCCAAACAAAAATGTATGCGCTGTACAAATGACAATCGAAACAAAAAAAACAAACATTAGTCTCTCAAGTCAAAACATAACATAAAAATGATAAAAGAAATATGAAAGAAAACATGAATCTGGGGATCTCCCAGTCATGTAGCTCCACTCCCTCCCAAGAAGTCAAGCAAATAGGCCATCTCCTCGTCCTCGTGGGCCTCCTCTCCATCGCCGGGAGCTTCTGGGGGCGCCTCTCCTGCTTGGGCCTCGGGCCAATCCCCGGGCCATGCGACCTCTGCCCTGAACTGGTCTGCAGTAGGGCATGAAAAAGAAGCAAAACCCTGGCTCTGCATGCTGAGGCTCAGCTGGTACAGACAATCATGGGTCTGTACATGTGCCCGGTGGTTGGCCGCCTGCTGGCGAACCAAATGCCGTAAATACTGTGTCATACCCTAATTTCGTCCGGGGACCTTTGCTCGATGACGTGCGACCATTCTTTGGTCCTCGTGAGGTGCTTGGCACCCATCATTAGGCAATTTGTGAAATTTCAGGACATGCCGAAAAACCAAAAAATATTGATGCACAATCCGTAAGTTTCCGTGACACACCGGAAATCAAATGGAAGCATCGTTGCATAATTAAGTGAGGTTCCGTAACATTCCGTAAGTCAAAAAGGGGATGATTATGTAATCCGCAAGGTTCCGTAACATTACGGAAAGAAAACAAGTATCGTTACGAAATTCGTAAGTTTCCGTAACTTTACGAAAAAAGAATCACCAAAAAACAGCAGAGGGGGGTGTACTTAGTAAAAATGGGGGTGCAAATAGCACCCAGGCCCATTTGGGCCCTCCAGAAGATTCCTCCAGAAGGCGGTTGCTTCTGGAGGAAGCAACCCTGCTCGCCTGGGCGAGCTGAGCTCGCCTGGGCGAGCTGGGCGGCAACCACCTCCCCTATTTTGCTATAAATAGGGGAGGAAATGAAGAAGGAAGGGGTCCAGCCCCTGAGGCACTTCTCTCTCTTTCGAATTTGCTTGGAAAAATTGTTTCCGTGAAGAAAATCTAAGCCGAGGCGCTTCCGAAACGTTTCCGTAACGTTTTCCGTGAGGAATTTCGCAAAGATTTCAACCGTTCTTCGACGTTCTTCATTCGTTCTTCATCGTTCTTCGATCTTCAACGGGTAAGTACCTCGAACCAAGCTTTTCGATTCATTCTATGTACCCGTAGTGGTCCACATTGTGTTTCGTGCATTTTTATTCTCGTTTTGTTTACTTTTTATACCCCCTGTTGACGTGCTTAAGCCATTTTACTTAAGTCATTTCTCGCTTAACTTAAAAATAAAATAAATTTCCACCGAACGTTTGAATTGTATTATCCATTAACTTCGGTTAAAATAAATTCCGACCGTTCGGTCGTGCCGTAACCACGTTGGAAATCAAAAAGAGGTAAAAAAATAATATAATAATCAAAAAAACATCTTTTTAGTAAAATAAAGCGGAAAATCAATCGGACGTTTTCTCTTTGGGATTTCTCATTCTTAATCGAATTGATTAATAATTAAAGTGAAACTAAGGCTAAAATCAACTCGCCTAGTCAAGCTCGTCCACAAAAATAGGCTTTTGAAGTTTGTCATTTCATTTCCTCACTAAGTAAAAATGGATCATTTTTAAGGTCCAACGCCTTAAAATGATCACCACTTAAGTAAAAAAGAATCACTTGATAAGAAAGAACTACGTAGGTCTGATTTTCTCATCCCAAATTGAGGAATACGTAGGAGCAAAGGGAAACACCCTTGTCGACCACAAACAAGAAAAATATAAAAAGGGTATAAAGGATATAAGGACATAAAAAGGAAACATAAAAAATCAAAGTCATGTTTGCACATTCGATTAAAGGCTGCCGTCCCTTGGGGCGGACGTGTGGGGTGCTAATACCTTCCCCGTGCGTAAATACAACTCCCGAACCTTTCACTTAAAAGTTCGTAGATCGCGTCTTTTCCGGTTTTTCCGACGTTTTCCTCAAATAAACGTTGGTGGCGACTCCGCGCGTATTCCTTTCGTGGAACACGCATCCCGCGAGCCACGCGTCGCCCTCCCGCCGAAGGGTAGGTTGCGACAGTTGGCGACTCCGCTGGGGACTGTTTTTGGAGAGTTAGGCCATTTAATCTTATGCAATGTTTTACCGTGACTTATCCCTTTGTTGGTTTTCCTTCATTATGTTCTTATGTATATAAACTCTTTGTTGCTCTTAGTGCGTTTTAAAATGTATGCATGGGGTAAATATTTATTCATTTGATGCACACAAACACCAACACTATTTGCACACACTGTGAGTGAAAAAGGGCCCTATACCCGGGTTCATGGGAGCATAAGGAGTGGAGGTGAATCTGTGATCATGCTAGGTCTCCGACTTGCTTGATTACAGTGAACCCTCATCTAGAGCTTTTCTCTTTGAAAACCTATTGTTGCTAGTAGTCCCTACTGCTACAATATGTTCTTCAAAGGGGATGATACCTCTAGAAACCATCAAGAGAGATATAACTACCTTGGGGATTATTGCTAAAAGCCTAGTTAGTTCTCTCCCTTATAGGTCCCTTAAATAGGGGCACGAAGCAAACACGCTGCGTGCCATTTTTCACACTGCCATGCATGAGTATCATATACCCTTTTGCTTATGTTCGGTAAATATTGTCATACTGTGCACATTCCCGCATTGTGTCTTTTGCATAGGCATTGCATATGGGTTCTGTCTTGATCCCTACTGTAAACAAACCAACGGAGGGTCCGTGTCGCCTTCTTAAAAACGTGCGTTGGGGCATTTCGTTGCCCCTAGACGCCGTATCTAAGAAGGGGACAAATTCCCCGGACCCCCGCATTCCTAGATTGCATCTGTGTCATATGCATTCCGTCATGCATTCATCCATCCCACCCATGAGATATCGGAGTTTTGATTTGCACCAGCTTTTGTCTCACTTTAGTAAGCATGGGAACAAATCAAACCGGCAAGAGGTTCTACCAAGTCAAGGTCAAAAGCCTAGATACCACCAGCATCAAGGAATTAGGGCGGTTGATGGAACCCCTCCAAATGCAAGCCTTCCGCAAGACTTACGGAAAGATCTTAGAGTTGACCATAGCAGAGGTGTCCATAGAAGCCATTGCATCACTTACCCAATACTACGACCAGCCTTTGAGATGCTTCACATTCGGGGACTTCCAATTAGTACCAACCATTGAAGAATTTGAGGAAATTCTAGGATGTCCTCTCGGGGGAAGAAAACCATATCTTTCCTCCGGATGTCTCCCCTCTTTGAGCAGAATTGCAACTGTGGTCAAGGATTCAGCAAGAGGTTTGGACCGCATAAAACAGACTCGGAATGGCATAGCGGGCCTACCACAGAAGTACCTAGAAGACAAGGCGAGGGGTATGGCCAATCAAGGAGACTGGGTCCCGTTTATGGATGTGTTAGCTTTGCTAATTTTTGGGGTCGTCCTCTTTCCAAACGTGGATGGTTTGGTAGACCTAGCAGCAATCGACGCTTTCCTTGCCTACCACCATAGCAAGGAGAGTCCGGTGGTAGCTGTCTTGGCAGATCTATTTGACACATTTGACCGAAGGTGCGAAAAGAGTAGCGCACGGATCATCTGTTGCTTACCCGCCCTCTGTGTTTGGTTGGTTTCACACTTGTTCCAACAAGACACAAAACATCCATGTCCGCTCCTGAGCCATCGCTCGTGTACTGAAAAGAGGAGAATGGATTGGGACCAGCTCTTGGCCGGGATAGGAGGTAGAACAATCAGTTGGTTCCCCCGATGGAAGGAAGGAAAAGAAGGAGTCCTTTTCTCATGTGGAAGATACCCAAATATTCCGCTGGTAGGAACGAGGGGTTGTATTAATTACAATCCCACGCTCGCTATAAGACAACTAGGGTACCCCATGAGGGGAGCAACGACGGAAGAAAGCATGTCTCCTTTCCTTGTGAGGGATCTCGGCGCACAAAATTCCAAGACTATACAAAGAATCCATAAGACATGGGAAACCCCGTTAAGGAAAGATCAAGAGCTTAGGGGCATTCGTAATGGCATCATTGGTGGGTACCACGAATGGATGAAAGTTCGCATACGAGGTTTAGATTGGCTCGCCAAGTTAAAAGTCGTCAGCGAAGAGAATGTTGAAGCACCGGAAGAGGACGAAGAAGTCCAAGCTCTCAAAAGCGAGTTAGGAAAGGCAAAACTCGCCAAGGAGAAGTTCAAGTTGGCTGCTACACACGTTCGGAAGGAGTGTGCCGGGTTACGGGAAGAGAATGCAATTACCGCGAGAGCCCTTGAACAAGAGACCAAGAGGGCTCGCAAGGAAGAGTATGGCCGGAACAAATTTCGCGGAGCTCTATGGGGTAGCAATAATGAACTCAAGTTGCGAAGGGAAGAAAGGGACCAGTCGCGAGCGCATAGCATGGTTCTGAAAGAGGAGTTGATTACTTGTTCAAGGTCCAAAAGAAGCTTGTCTCAGCGTTTATGCGAGACAGAGACCAACATGTTAGCTATCATCGCCAAGTACCAAGAAGAGTTAGGTCTAGCCACGGCCCACGAGCATAGAATCGCGGATGAGTATGCTCAAGTATATGCGGAAAAAGAGGCTAGAGGAAGGGTAATCGACTCTTTACACCAAGAGGCAACCATGTGGATGGATCGGTTTGCTCTTACCTTGAACGGGAGTCAAGAACTTCCCCGATTGTTAGCCAAGGCCAAGGCGATGGCAGACACCTACTCCGCCCCCGAAGAGATTCATGGGCTTCTCGGCTATTGTCAGCATATGATAGACTTAATGGCCCACATAATTAGAAATCGTTAGGAAACTTGTATGGTCTCTCAGACCTTGACTAGATATGACTTCCATTTTGAAATAAAATGAGTTGGTCCCATGTTTCTACTCCAAAAAGCTTGTGCAAATCAAATCACTCCTACATCTCATCTCTAGCATGCATTTTCTTTCTTTACCCACTCCTCACGTTTGGTTTTTTAGGGAAAAACACCATAACTAAACGCGCCGCAAGGGATCCCTATCGCACCAGATCCAAATCTAGAACGATGGGTGATCAAGAGGAGACGCAGGAACAGATGAAAGCCGACATGTCGGCTCTGAAAGAACAAATGGCCTCCATGATGGAGGCCATGTTAAGTATGAAGCAGCTCATAGAGAAGAACGCGGCCACCGCCGCCGCTGTCAGTTCGGCTGCCGAAGCAGACCCGACTCTCTTGGCAACTACGCACCATCCTCCCTCAAACATAGTAGGACGGGGAAGGGACACACTGGGGCACGATGGCAGCCCTCACCTGGGATACAACCGAGCGGCTTACCCTTATGGATTGCCGCCCAACTATTCACCACCCATCTTGCAAGAAGATGCGGGCCACATTGCTTCTCCCGTCCATGAAAAAGAGCCTCCTCAGCAGCCCGACGAAGTCCATAAAGACCCTCAAGATTATGCTCGGAGGGATGTCGAGTTTTATCCCCCGATCCCCGAAGGGCCGGCACCAGGCACGTTGCCTCAACCCAACATCGCAGCATCGCCAATAGTTTTGTCCATGGAAGGGCCGCCCCCGGCAACTGAAGAAAGGAGGAAGCTCGATCTCCTTGAGGAAAGATTGAGGGCTGTGGAAGGATTTGGGGACTATCCGTTTGCAGACATGACGGATCTTTGCTTAGTGCCCGATGTTGTTATTCCCCCGAAGTTCAAAGTGCCGGACTTCGACAAGTATAAAGGGACGACTTGTCCCAAAAACCATCTCAAAATGTACTGCCGTAAGATGGGCGCTCATTCTAAAGATGAAAAGCTGTTGATACACTTCTTTCAGGATAGCTTGGCCGGAGCTGCGGTAGTGTGGTACACTAATTTGGAAGCTTCCCGTATCCGTACTTGGAAGGATCTGATTACCGCCTTCCTAAGACAGTATCAGTACAATTCTGATATGGCTCCTGACCGTACTCAACTGCAGAATATGTTTAAGAAAGAGGGTGAAACCTTTAAAGAATATGCGCAGCGATGGAGGGATTTGGCGGCACAAGTAGCTCCTCCCATGGTTGAGAGAGAGATGATCACCATGATGGTAGACACTCTGCCAGTGTTCTACTATGAGAAGCTAGTGGGTTACATGCCGTCCAGCTTCGCGGATCTGGTGTTTGCCGGGGAAAGAATCGAGGTTGGATTAAAAAGAGGAAAGTTTGATTACGTTTCCTCCACAAACGTGAACGCCAAAAGAATCGGGGCAACAGGGGCAAAAAGGAAGGAAGGAGATGCCCATGCCGTCTCTTCAACACCCGCGTGGGTCAAACCCCAGCAAACACCTCATGGTACCCATCAGTACGCGCAACATCACCCAAGCTTCTCGGCTCATCCTGGGAACGCCTCTAGTTCAACACCCGTGCAGCCTAAGGCACCCGCCCAGAGGGAAGCTCCCCAAGTTCCAACTCCGAACACGACTCGACCGGCCGGTAATTCCAACACGACAAGGAACTTCCCTCCGAGGCCATTGCCGGAATTCACCCCGCTCCCAATGACGTACGAAGATCTTCTACCGTCCCTCATCGCCAATCATTTGGCCGTGGTAACTCCCGGAAGGGTCCTCGAACCCCCTTTCCCGAAGTGGTATGACCCTAATGCAACTTGCAAGTACCATGGGGGTGTCCCAGGGCATTCCGTCGAAAAATGCTTGGCCCTTAAATACAAGGTCCAACATTTAATGGATGCCGGATGGCTGACTTTCCAAGAGGATCGGCCCAATGTGAGGACCAACCCGCTCGCCAATCATGGAGGGGGAGCAGTTAATGCAGTTGAATCCGATAGGCCGCACAGGTCTAAACCTTTAAGGGATGTGGCAACCCCTAGGAGGTTTATCTTTGAGGCCCTACAAAAGGGAGGTGTAATTCCCCATAGTGGGTGTAAGGAGGATTCCTGTTTGCTACATTCCGGCGAGATGCATGACATGGAGACGTGTTTGGAAGTAGAGGAATTGTTACAACGGATGATAGACCAAGGTCGACTAGAAGTCGGCATTAAAGGAAAAGAAGAGCAGCATATATGCATGCAATCTACGGAGGGGAGCGGTGTTGCGAAGCCCAAACCCTTGGTGATATACTTCACTAAAAATGCAGCCTCGCAAAAGCCCGGGCACCCCTTAATGACCAAACCTGTTCCTTTCCCGTATCAAAATAGTCACGCGGTCCCGTGGAGATATACACCTCCGGGGAAGAAGGAAGAAGAAGTCACGGACGTCAGCTCGCTGTCAGCTAAAGTAACAAATATCACGGGGCTGAGTGGTGTGACCCGTAGTGGTCGTGTGTTCGCACCTCCGGACCTACCAGTCCAACCCGCCGACGTCAAAGGAAAAGGAAAAGTGGTGGAGGAACAAGATGGCAAAGCACCCCACGCTTCGAATAAAGATATTCCAGCAAAGGGGCCCCCAGAGAAAAAGGATGGTAGAAAGGAGGTGTCGCTAGAGGAAGCCAGCGAGTTCCTTCGCATAATTCAGCAAAGCGAATTCAAGGTTATCGAACAGCTCAACAAAACCCCGGCTAGGGTCTCGCTGTTGGAGTTACTTATGAGCTCCGAGCCTCATCGGGCTCTGCTAGTAAAGGTGCTGAACGAGGCTCACGTGGCCCAAGATATCTCGGTAGAAGGTTTCGGAGGGCTGGTCAACAATATCACTGCCAACAACTATCTTGCCTTCGCCGAAGAAGAAATCCCCGCCGAGGGGAGAGGGCATAATAAGGCTTTACACGTATCAGTCAAGTGTATGGACCATATCGTAGCCAAGGTGCTCATCGATAATGGTTCCAGTTTAAACGTGATGCCTAAGAGCACTTTGGAGAAGTTACCATTCAATGCTTCCCACTTAAAACCAAGTTCAATGGTGGTTCGGGCCTTCGACGGCACTCGCCGAGAGGTTAGGGGAGAGATCGATCTCCCAGTACAAATAGGCCCTCACACCTGTCAAGTCACCTTCCAAATAATGGATATTAACCCCCCTACAGCTGCCTGTTGGGGCGCCCGTGGATCCACTCAGTGGGAGTCGTGCCGTCTACGCTCCACCAAAAGCTGAAATTCGTAGTGGAGGGGCACTTGGTCATCGTGTCAGGCGAGGAAGATATCTTGGTAAGCTGCCCATCCTCCATGCCTTATGTGGAAGCCGCAGAAGAATCGTTAGAAACCGCTTTCCAGTCTTTTGAGGTGGTCAGCATTTCCTCCGTGGACTCCCTCTTTGGGCAACCTTGTCTGTCCGATGCGGCGGTAATGATGGCCCGAGTTATGTTGGGGAACGGTTATGAACCCGGGATGGGTTTAGGAAGAGACAATGGCGGCATAACTAGTCTGATAAAAACCCAAGGGAATCGTGGGAAGTATGGTTTAGGCTATAAGCCCACTCAGGCGGACATGAAAAGAAGCATCGCGGGAAGGAAGAACAGTGGTCAGAGCTCGCGTTGGAGACAAGAAAGTGAAGGAAGCCCGCCCTGCCACATAAGTAGAAGCTTTATAAGTGCGGGTCTGGGAGACGAAGGTCAAGTGTTCGCGATATGTGAAGATGATGTTCCAAGTACTTTGGATTTGGTCCGACCATGCCCTCCTGATTTCCAGCTGGGAAATTGGCGAGTGGAGGAACGCCCCGGCATTTACGCAACAAGCATAATGTAAACCTTTACGGTTTTAAAAGCTCTATAGTTGGGCCTAGGCTTTAGAGTTTTCATTTTGTTAAGGCTTTGTGTCTTTTGTTTTTGAATTTATAATACAAGGATCTTTCTTCATCTGTTCCTGGTCTCTACCCATTCTCATTCATTTGCATGTTTACTTCTTTTTCTAAAACGGCAGATTCGATGACGAGTCCCCCGAAGGTACTAATACCTGGGACCCGTCTATCAACTTCGAGCAAGAAATGAATCAAACGGAAGATGAAGGAGATGAGGATGTGGGACTTCCTTCGGAACTAGAAAGAATGGTCGCCCACGAGGACCAAGAAATGGGGCCTCATCAAGAAGAAACAGAGCTAGTAGACTTAGGAATTGGCAGTGGAAAGAGGGAAGTAAAGATAGGTACAGGCATTACCGCACCTATCCGTGAAGAATTAATAATCCTGCTAAAAGACTACCAAGACATCTTTGCTTGGTCATACCAAGATATGCCCGGTTTGAGTTCTGACATTGTGCAGCACCGATTACCTCTAAATCCCGGGTGTTCCCCGGTAAAACAGAAACTAAGGAGGATGAAGCCCGAAACATCCTTGAAGATAAAAGAAGAAGTGAAGAAGCAATTTGATGCTGGATTTCTGGCCGTCGCTCGGTATCCAGAATGGGTTGCCAACATCGTACCAGTTCCTAAAAAAGGTGGGAAAGTACGAATGTGTGTAGATTACCGGGACCTGAATCGGGCCAGTCCCAAGGACAATTTTCCTTTACCACACATCGATATCCTCGTAGATAACACGACCAATTTCGCCTTATTTTCCTTCATGGACGGTTTCTCTGGTTACAATCAGATAAAGATGGCGCCCGAGGATATGGAAAAGACTACTTTCGTCACCCTGTGGGGAACGTTCTGTTACAAGGTGATGTCCTTTGGACTCAAGAATGCCGGGGCAACTTATCAACGGGCCATGGTAGCTTTGTTCCATGATATGATGCATCAAGAGATCGAGGTCTACGTGGACGACATAATTGCTAAATCTAAATCTGAGGAAGAACACCTTGTCAACCTGCGGAAATTGTTCGAAAGGCTTAAGAAATATCAATTAAGGTTGAACCCCGCTAAGTGTACCTTTGGGGTCAAATCAGGGAAATTGCTTGGTTTCGTTGTAAGCCAGAAAGGGATAGAGGTAGACCCCGAAAAAGTGAAGGCTATCCTTGAGATGCCAGAACCCCGTACAGAGAGGCAAGTCCGAGGTTTCCTGGGGCGCTTGAATTATATTGCCAGATTCATATCGCAGCTCACCACCATTTGTGAGCCGTTGTTTAAACTCTTGCGTAAAAACCAAACTGACGGTGGAATGAGGATTGCCAAGAGGCTTTTGGAAGGATCAAAAAGTGCCTAATGAATCCTCCCGTGCTTATGCCACCAGTACCTGGAAGGCCTCTCATTTTGTACATGACAATCTTGGACGAGTCAATGGGGTGTATGCTGGGGCAACATGACGAATCTGGGAAGAAAGAGCGCGCTGTTTACTACCTAAGTAAGAAGTTCACGACCTGTGAGATGAATTACTCCTTGCTCGAAAGAACGTGTTGTGCTTTAGTATGGGCATCCCATCGCTAAGGCAGTACATGCTGAGCCATACTACCTGGTTGATATCCAAAATGGACCCAGTTAAGTACATCTTTGAAAAGCCAGCTCTCACAGGACGAATCGCCCGGTGGCAAGTCTTGCTATCTGAGTTTGATATAGTCTACGTCACCCAAAAGGCGATAAAAGGAAGCGCTTTGGCAGATTATTTGGCTCAACAGCCTCTTAACGACTACCAGCCCATGCATCCGGAATTCCCGGATGAGGACATCATGGCCTTGTTCGAGGAAAAGTTGGACGAAGATCGGGACAAATGGACTGTATGGTTTGACGGAGCGTCAAACATTCTAGGTCATGGCGTTGGGGCAGTGTTGATCTCTCCGGACAATCAATGTGTACCTTTCACAGCCAGGCTAGGATTCGACTGCACCAACAACATGGCCGAATATGAAGCATGTGCCCTAGCCGTCCAGGCAGCAATTGACTCCGATGTCAAACTACTCAAGGTGTACGGCGACTCAGCGTTGGTAATCCATCAGCTGAGAGGAGAATGGGAAACTAGAGATCCCAAGCTGATACCCTACAAAGCCTACATCAAGGAGTTGGCTGAGACTTTCAATGAGATCTCCTTCCATCATGTTCCCCGCGAGGAAAATCAAATGGCGGATGCACTTGCTACATTGGCATCTATGTTCCAGCTAACACCGCACGGGGACCTACCCTACATTGAATTTCAGTGTCGTGGCAAACCCGCACATTGTTGCCAAGTGGAAGAGGAACGGGACGGAAAGCCCTGGTATTACGACATCAAGCGATATGTCGAAAGCAAAGAATACCCGCCAGAGATTGCCGACAACGATAAAAGGACATTGAGGAGGTTGGCAGCCAGTTTCTTCATGAGCGGAGGTACACTGTATAAGAGAAATCACGACATGACACTCCTGCGATGTGTGGATGCCAAGGAGGCAAATCACATGATCGAGGAAGTCCATGAGGGCTCGTTTGGAACACACGCCAACGGGCATGCTATGGCCAGGAAGATCTTAAGAGCAGGTTATTACTGGCTTACCATGGAAAGTGATTGTTGTGTCCATGTGAGGAAGTGCCACAAATGTCAAGCATTCGCGGATAATGTCAATGCCCCACCGCATCCTCTGAATGTCATGTCCGCCCCTTGGCCTTTCTCCATGTGGGGAATAGATGTCATCGGGGCCATTGAGCCCAAGGCCTCGAATGGTCATCGCTTCATCCTCGTAGCAATAGATTATTTCACCAAGTGGGTCGAGGCGGCTTCATATACCAATGTCACGAGGAATGTGGTGGTCAGGTTCATTAAGAAGGAGATCATCTGCCGATATGGTTTGCCAAGGAAGATTATCACGGACAATGGCACCAACCTGAATAACAAGATGATGGGGGAAATGTGCGAGGAGTTTAAAATCCAGCATCACAATTCCACCCTACCGGCCAAAGATGAATGGAGCCGTGGAAGCAGCCAATAAGAATATTAAAAAGATTATCCAAAAGATGACCGTGTCATACAAGGATTGGCACGAGATGCTCCCATTCGCGTTACACGGTTACCGGACTTCAGTACGAACGTCAACTGGGGCAACGCCGTTCTCATTGGTATATGGGATGGAGGCGGTGTTACCATTTGAGGTAGAAGTCCCGTCATTAAGGATCTTGGCAGAATCCGGATTAAAGGAATCAGAGTGGGCTCAAACACGCTACGATCAGCTCAACCTCATTGAGGTAAGCGCTTAACGGCCATGAGTCATGGGCGTTTATACCAGCGAAGAATGAAGAGTGCATTCGACAAGAAAGTACGCTTACGCAAGTTCCATGAGGGAGACCTTGTGCTAAAGAAAATGTCCCATGCTGTCAAGGACCATCGAGGGAAATGGGCCCCGAACTACGAAGGGCCTTTTGTTGTGAAGAGGGCTTTTTCCGGAGGAGCCCTGGTGCTTACCAACATGGATGGCGAAGAGCTACCTTCACCCGTGAACTCTGATGTCGTCAAACAATATTATGCTTAGAAGCTGGGGCAATTAAGGATGTCGCTGCATGTTCTCTATCTTTATGCGTTTTCTGGATTTCCCCCAGGATTTCCTGTCTGTTGTATCTCTCGTTACAATCTTTCAAAAAATAAACATGGATTTGAGGCTTTTAGTCCTCACGTTAGTTTCACACCTTGCGTTAATTTGTGATCGCCTGAGCCCTTCCGCTCAGTTCATGGGATCCCCCAAGCGCTTAATTAGAATTGAACCTGAACCAACTTTCCCTAAATTTTCTGCGTTTGAAAACATCATGCATACGCATACGCATACGCATGTATATTGTTGTGGTAAAACAGGGGCAGGATCACCTTGGGCTACCTTCTGGAGGGAGACAAAACATGAACGGCAGAAACCAATCAAGGTAGGGTAATGATGCGGTCAAGATTGGCCATACCTGGTTGTTTATTACTTGCAGGTACTTAAGGATGAACGCAAGCGGGGATGGGGTCACGACCGACCGATCGTTGCCCTTCTCTGTGCGAAACAAGCAGGGAATGTCGCTGCAAGGCAGCCCCGTATCCTTTGTATTTTGCAGCTTTCTTTTACTATTTGCTTGTTTTAAAAAGGAAAAGAGTAATAATAAAATAAGTAATCAACGCCTAATTCTAACCTAAGTAAGTTCAAGTTAGGCAAAATGCTAATCCATGAGAAGGGAGGGGACATGGTTAATGTTCCCCTCAAAAAAAAAAAAAAAAAAAAAAAAAATGCAGCTTAGCTCGCCTGGGCGAGCCACCCCTGCACCAAATTATAAAAATGACGAAAGGGGGGGCGTTTTTACATTCAAAAACCTCTTTTCCCCCCTTTCAAAAGCCATACCCACGGGATTGACGAATTTGCAGCCCTAGGGTCATCCTTTTTCGCATTTTTTGATTCCGTTTTGCGCTTTTGTTCATCACCAACAAGTAAGTATTCCATCCCTAAGCTTTCTAGCTTTTCATTGGTGTATTTTGATCTCCTTTTGGTGCTCTAAATTGTGGGGTGTGCTCAAATATGTGGGGCAATTTTGATTTATTAGGGGTTGGTATGAGATGGCCCTAGGCCTATAATGCATTTTGAAACAATAGGACATGCCACATTGTCCCCGTTCTCTTGCTATTGATGCCTAAACGCGCGCCCACCAAGTGTTCGGTGAAATGCCTCAATGGCATTAGCGTGTGACTTTTGTAAGGAGACAACCCATGGGGTATTTTGGTTTGTGCATATTTTCTATTTTTTTTGGAATATGTATTCATTCCCGAAAAAGGCTAGAGTAATTGCCCCACATATATCCTAGTCCTAGAAACTGAAATTTTCTGCAAAAAGAGCACAAAAGGAGGTGCATATTGGGTAAAGTTACCCTTTTGGCCAGCAATCAGCTATGGGCCACGCTACAATATTTTCCCTATGCCTAGATGGTTAGGAATTTTGCTCATCATAAATGTGTAGGTTTAGAATAGGTAGCGAAATACCTTTGGCAATTTACACTTTGGGTATGATGGCAAAATACTTGGATGTATGTACATATAATTTTTGGTAGTCAAAATGTCTCACAAAAAAATATATACATAAATATGTTGCATGTTATGTAAAGAAAATACATTACCAAAAAATGTATACCTTTTAATTTGAATACAATTTTAGTCAGCAAAGGAAAATATGCTTGAATTTGCATGCGGCTTTAGGTAGCAAAAACTTGAAAAAAAAGGCATGAAATGTGGCACCTTATTGTGTAGATAGTCAAGATTCATCATGAAGTTTGTGTATGTATAGGTATTAGAAATACCAAGATGTGCACATGTGCAATTTTTGGTACCCCAAAATGCTTGGAGTATGCATGTATGTGAATTTAGCCAAGGAGATGTGTGGGATGTAAGTAACAAATACACCTTGGAAGTACGTGTAAATAATCTAGGTAACGAAGCTGCCTTGATTGTATATGGGTGCATTTTTTCGGATAATAGAATGTCTTGTGCAAGAGAACGATTGTAAGGAAATATGCGCATAAGCTTGCTCTAAATTTACATTGATGTTTGTATTTATGGGAGGAGGTTATATGCCATTTTTGTCTTAAGAGTAATGTCCCACTGGTAAAACTAACTTTCCGAATGTTTGCCTTCGCAGGAATGGCCCCGAGGAAGCTTGCCTCAAAGAGGTCCAGGAAGGACAAGGCTGCCGAAGGAACTAGTTCCGCTCCGGAGTACGACAGTCACCGCTTTAGGAGCGCTGTACACCAGCAGCGCTTCGAAGCCATCAAGGGATGGTCGTTTCTCCGGGAGCGACGCGTCCAGCTCAGGGACGACGAGTATACTGATTTTCAGGAGGAAATAGGGCGCCGGCGGTGGGCACCACTGGTTACTCCTATGGCCAAGTTTGATCCAGGAATAGTCCTTGAATTTTATGCCAATGCTTGGCCAACAGAGGAGGGCGTGCGTGACATGAGATCCTGGGTTAGGGGTCAGTGGATCCCGTTCGATGCCGACGCTATCAGCCAGCTCCTGGGATATCCGATGGTGTTGGAAGAGGGCCAGGAATGCGAGTATGGCCAGAGGAGGAACCGGTCTGATGGGTTCGATGAGGAGGCCATCGCCCAGCTGCTATGTATACCGGGGCAGGATTTTGCCCGGACTGCTGCAGGGAGGCGAGTGCGAATCATGCGCACCAGTATGACCACCCTGACCCAGATATGGATGACGTTGCTCCTCAGCAACATCCTGCCCACCGATCATAATTCCGACCTCCCCATGCCTAAGTGCCAGCTGGTGTACGCCATCCTGACACGGATGAGCATCCATGTGGCTCAGTTGATCGCTGATGCCATCTATATTTTTGCAGGTATGGCGCCCACTAGGCACCCTTTGGACCCAGATAAGTCCAACAGGGCCCTGGGATTCCCCGCACTGATCACAGGACTCTGCCAGTCGTTCGGGGTCCCCGTTGCACCTACCAAGGTGATTCGGCCGCCCATCACCCGGGCTTTTATTGAGAAGTACTGTACCCAGAGACAGGGTCAGGGTGATGCTCCACAGGCCGCAGGCGCGCCCCCACCACCTCATCAGGCTGGCCAGGCTGGGGCATTTGACATGGAGCAGTATTTACGGCATTTGGTTCGCCAGCAGGCAGCCAACCACCGAGCACATGTACGGACCCATGACTGTCTGTACCAGATGAGCCTTAGCATGCAGAGCCAGGGCTTCGCTTCTTTTTCATGCCCTACTCCAGACCAGTTCAGGGCAGAGGTAGCATGGCCCGGAGATTGGCCCGAGGCCCAAGCAGGAGAGGCACCCCCAGAAGCTCCCGGCGATGGAGAAGAAGCCCACGAGGATGAGGAGATGGCCGATTTGCTTGACTTCTTGGGAGGGAGTGGAGATACGTGACTGGGAGATCCCCAGATTCATGTTTTCTTTCATATTTCATATTTCTTTTGTCATTTTTATTCTATGTTATTGTTTTGACTTGAGAGACTAACGTTTGTTTTTGTTGTTTCGATTGTCATTTGTACAGCGCATACATTTTTGTTTAGATTGGTGCGTTAGTATTTATATATCATTACTATCGATGATGTTTGAAATTCTGGAACCGTGTAGAGTTCTTCGTTTAGGAACATCGTCCAAAAGTATATATGTGAAAAAAAAAAAAAAAATCATGATAAAAATGAAATAGAAAAAGAAAGAAAATGAGATAGGAAAGAGAAGAAAGTGAAAAGAAAAAGAGAGCAAATAAGAAAAAAAAAGGGGCAAGTAAGGAAAAAGGTAGAAAAAAGAAAAAAATAAGTTGTTAAGCTGAAAAACCAACATGCTTTTGAAAAGAGATGACTTCCAACTTTTCTTTGGAAAAATTCACTGATCATAACTAGTTTTTGAAAAAATGTGTATACACCTGAAGGGTGAATGCTGTGAAGATTTTCCTAGACGCCCAAAATGGACTCGGATGAATGCACAAATTGATAAAAGAACATATTTTGGAAACATTGGGTTGACTAAAATAGAGGAAATGAATCCTGAGCCCTAGCATCACATAACCATAAAAATTTGACACTTGAGTGTCCGCATAGGTGCATGCATAACCAGTTTTGCATAAAATTTCCAAATCATCATTTTTGCATTTGTGTCATGGAAATAATGTGGGGCATCCCTTTTATCCTTGAACCAAACCAAACCCCGACATGTATCATGTCTAGCCATTCTACAAACCTTGAGCCAAAATCCTGACTCACCATAAACCTTGACCTAGGGTGAGAATGTCAATCCTTACCCTCGGAAGCAAAAAAGAAAAGAAGGGAAATTTCCAATCAAAGAGAAAGCAAAAAAAGAAAAGAAAGGAAATTCCCAATCAAAGAGTGGGAGAAAGCAAAAAGAAAAGAAAGAAAATTCCCAATCAAAGAATGGGAGAAAGAAAAAAAGAGAAAAGAAGGAAAGAAAACTCCTGATCAAGGATCGAAAGAAAACAGAAGAAATGTGCAGAGAGGTCTTTGGACCGGACAATATCTGAACAATACAGAATTGTCACCAAATGAACAAAAAAGGAAGGAAAGGAAACCACGACCTAAAATGGTCTTCTCCCTTTGATTACCAACCAAAATCCCGTGCGCTAGCGACTTTTTTTTTTTTCTCGCCCCGCACTAAACAAAAAAAAAAAAAAAAAAAAAAAAAAAACAGAAAAAGAAAAAGCCAGAAAAATCAAAAGCCAAAAACACACAAAAGCCGAAAAAAAAAACCACCAAAAGAACCCATTCCCAAGGGAAGCCCTATTGATCCATGATCACGCATGTGATTTTTGATTTGATAGGAAATAGTTTGCAAAGTCAAGTCGTGACATATCTATGGTTCGGAATTAGGATGAAACACTTACCTGTGCGAGATTGATACACTTTGAGTGATTTCTTCTATTTTTGTCGAACCCGGTGTTTCCTCTAAATGGTCATTTAGAAACGAAATGCTAACATCCAAAATCTCATTTATGGTTATGGGGAATTTCATCAGCAGACTCTCCTTCCCCGGTAGACGCATTGTTTTTCACTAAAAAAAAAAAAAAAAAAAAGCATATGCTGCTCTAAATCAGTTGGAATATTTGTCTCTTTGCTAAAGCATGTTTGCATTTTAGTGGAGAAAACAACGAGACTTTTTCAAGTCTCACAAGTTATCCAGAACTACGTAGGTCTGAGTTCCTCATTGGAGGATACGTAGGAGCAAGAGCCTCGCTTTTGTCGACCATACCGCCTTTTGTTGTCATGACTCAAGAGCTGGTAGCCCGCGGAGACACCTCACGGTTATCTGCACCTCGTCATTCAGTGACCCCAAGTGTGATTGACGAGCAGAGACCAATATGGTCATCTGCGCCCTTTCCGGAGATGTCATCATTTTCCGATGGAGACTTTTCAAGTCTCACAAGTTATCCAGAACTACGTAGGTCTGAGTTCCTCATTGGAGGATACGTAGGAGCAAGAGCTTTGCTTTTGTCGGCCGCCCCATAATCTTTGTCATACTGACCCTGAGGTCATGTGACGTGCACCCTTGTATCATCCAGAGGCGGCGGGCCCGATGATACGCGGAGATACCTTACGGTTATCCGCACCCTTTTGTCATCCAGAGGCGGCGGGCCCGATGATACGCGGAGATACCTTACGGTTATTCGCACCCTTTTGTCATCCAGAGGCGGCGGGCCCGATGACAAGCAGAGACCAAGTTTGGTCATTCTGCACCCTTGTATCATCCAGAGGCGGCGGGCCCGATGATACGCGGAGATACCTTACGGTTATCCGCACCCTTTTATCACCCTTTTGTCATCCAGAGGCGGCGGGCCCGATGACAAGCAGAGACCAAGTTTGGTCATTCTGCACCCTTGTATCATCCAGAGGCGGCGGGCCCGATGATACGCGGAAATACCCGAGTGGTTATCCGTATAAACATTCTTTTGCTATCTGTAAGACAGAACGCTTGATAGCATGCAGAGGCTGACACAGTCTTCTGCACCTTTTGTTCCTCCGGGAACAACAAGTCATTTACATGCGGAAATTTCATGGTCACCTGCGACTCTCGTCAACCGAGAGAAGCCAAATTAGTGTCATACACTAATTTTCGGAGACCTTTGCTTGATGACATGCGACCATTCTTTGGTCCTTGTGAGATGCTTGGCATCCATCATTAGGCAATTTGTGAAATTCCGGGAACAACAAGTCATTTGCATGTGGAGATTTTATGGTCACCCGCGACTCTCGCCAAATCGAGAGGAACGAAATTAGTGTCTTATCTTTACTTTCCTTTTATCTCCAATAAAAGACAAGTAAAGAGGGGCAACTGTCATACCCTAATTTCGTCCGGGGACCTTTGCTCGATGACGTGCGACCATTCTTTGGTCCTCGTGAGGTGCTTGGCACCCATCATTAGGCAATTTGTGAAATTTCAGGACATGCCGAAAAACCAAAAAATATTGATGCACAATCCGTAAGTTTCCGTGACACACCGAAAATCAAATGGAAGCATCGTTGCATAATTAAGTGAGGTTCCGTAACATTCCGTAAGTCAAAAAGGGGATGATTATGTAATCCGCAAGGTTCCGTAACATTACGGAAAGAAAACAAGTATCGTTACGAAATCGTAAGTTTCCGTAACTTTACGAAAAAAGAATCACCAAAAAACAGCAGAGGGGGGTGTACTTAGTAAAAATGGGGGTGCAAATAGCACCCAGGCCCATTTGGGCCCTCCAGAAGATTCCTCCAGAAGGCGGTTGCTTCTGGAGGAAGCAACCCTGCTCGCCTGGGCGAGCTGAGCTCGCCTGGGCGAGCTGGGCGGCAACCACCTCCCCTATTTTGCTATAAATAGGGGAGGAAATGAAGAAGGAAGGGGTCCAGCCCCTGAGGCACTTCTCTCTCTTTCGAATTTGCTTGGAAAAATTGTTTCCGTGAAGAAAATCTAAGCCGAGGCGCTTCCGAAACGTTTCCGTAACGTTTTCCGTGAGGAATTTCGCAAAGATTTCAACCGTTCTTCGACGTTCTTCATTCGTTCTTCATCGTTCTTCGATCTTCAACGGGTAAGTACCTCGAACCAAGCTTTTCGATTCATTCTATGTACCCGTGGTGGTCCACATTGTGTTTCGTGCATTTTTATTCTCGTTTTGCTTACTTTTTATACCCCCTGTTGACGTGCTTAAGCCATTTTACTTAAGTCATTTCTCGCTTAACTTAAAAATAAAATAAATTTCCACCGAACGTTTGAATTGTATTATCCATTAACTTCGGTTAAAATAAATTCCGACCGTTCGGTCGTGCCGTAACCACGTTGGAAATCAAAAAGAGGTAAAAAAATAATATAATAATCAAAAAAACATCTTTTTAGTAAAATAAAGCGGAAAATCAATCGGACGTTTTCTCTTTGGGATTTCTCATTCTTAATCGAATTGATTAATAACTAAAGTGAAACTAAGGCTAAAATCAACTCGCCTAGTCAAGCTCGTCCACAAAAATAGGCTTTTGAAGTTTGTCATTTCATTTCCTCACTAAGTAAAAATGGATCATTTTTAAGGTCCAACGCCTTAAAATGATCACCACTTAAGTAAAAAAGAATCACTTGATAAGAAAGAACTACGTAGGTCTGATTTTCTCATCCCAAATTGAGGAATACGTAGGAGCAAAGGGAAACACCCTTGTCGACCACAAACAAGAAAAATATAAAAAGGGTATAAAGGATATAAGGACATAAAAAGGAAACATAAAAAATCAAAGTCATGTTTGCACATTCGATTAAAGGCTGCCGTCCCTTGGGGCGGACGTGTGGGGTGCTAATACCTTCCCCGTGCGTAAATACAACTCCCGAACCTTTCACTTAAAAGTTCGTAGATCGCGTCTTTTCCGGTTTTTCCGACGTTTTCCTCAAATAAACGTTGGTGGCGACTCCGCGCGTATTCCTTTCGTGGAACACGCATCCCGCGAGCCACGCGTCGCCCTCCCGCCGAAGGGTAGGTTGCGACATACTGCTCCATGTCAAATGACCCAGCCGGGCCAGCCTGATGAGGTGGTGGTGGCGCGCCCACGGCCTGTGGAGCATCCCCTTGAGCCTGTCTCTGGGTGCAGTACTTCTCAATAAAAGCCCGGGTGATGGGCGGCCGAATCACCTTGGTAGGTGTAACGGGGACTCCAAACGACTGGCAGAGTCCTGTGATCAGCGCGGGAAATCCCAGGGCCTTGTTGGACTTATCTGGATCCAAAGGGTGCCTGGTAGGCGCCATACCTGCAAAAATATAGATGGCATCAGCGATTAACTAAGCCACATGGATGCTCATCCGCGTCAGGATGGCGTACACCAGCTGACACTTCGGCAGGGGGAGGTCGGAATTATGGTCGGTGGGCAGGATGTTGCTGAGCAGCAAAGTCATCCATATTTGAGTCAGGGTGGTCATGTTGGTGCGCATAATTCGCACTCGCCTCCCTGCAGCAATCCGGGCAAAATCCTGCCCCGGTATACATAGCAACTGGGCGATGGCCTCCTCATCGAACCCATCAGACCGGTTCCTCCTCTGGCCATACTCGCACTCCTGGCCCTCTTCCAGCACCAACGGATATCCCAGGAGCTGGCCGATAGCATCTGCATCAAACGGGATCCACTGACCCCTCACCCAGGACCTCATGTCACGCACACCCTCCTCTGTTGGCCAAGCATTGGCATAAAATTCGAGGACTATGTCTGGATCAAATTTGGCCATGGGGGTAACTAGTGATGCCCACCGCCGGCGACCTATCTCCTCCTGGAAATCAGTATACTCGTCGTCCCTGAGCTGGACGCGTCGCTCCCGGAGAAATGACCATCCCTTGATGGCTTCGAAGCGCTGCTGATGTACAGCACTCCTAAAGCGGTGACTGTCATACTCGGGAGCGGAACTAGTTCCTTCGGCCGCCTTATCCTTCCTGGACCTCTTTGAGGCAAGCTTCCACGGGGCCATTTCCTGCGAAGGCAAACATTTGGAAAGTTAGTTTTACCAAGAAATGCTACTCTTAAAACAAAAATGGCATACAACCTCCTCCAATAAACAGAAACATCAATGTAAATTTAGAGCAAACTCATGCACATACTTCCTTATGAACATTCACTCGCACAAGATATTCTTCTACCTAAGAAAAATGCACCCATGCACAATCAAGGCACCTTCGTTACCTAGATTATTTATATGTACTTCCAAGGTGTATTTGCTACCTACATCACTTGGCTAAATTTACATACATGCATACTCAAAGCATTTTGGCTACCAAAAATTGCACACGTGCACATTCTGGTATTTCTAATACCTATGCATATACAAACTTTGTGATGAATCTTGGCTATCTACACAATAAGGTGCTACATTTCATGCTTTATTCAAGTGTTTTTGCTACCTAAAGCCGCATGCAAATTCAAATATATTTTCTTTTGCTGACTAAAATTGCATTCAAATTAAAAGGTATTTTTGTAAGGTATTTTCTTTACATAACATGCAACATATATATATTTTTTTGTGAGACATTTTGACTACCAAAAATTACATGTACATACATCCAAGTATTTTGCTACCACACCCAAAGTGTAAATTGCCAAAGGTATTTTGCTACCTATTCTAAACCTACACATTTATGATGAGCAAAATTCCTAAACATCTAGGCGTAGGGAAATTATTGTAGCTTGGCTCATAGCTGATTGCTGGCCAAAAAGGGTAACTTTACCCAATATGCACCCCCTCTTGTGTTCTTTTGCATAAAAACTTTGGTTCCTAGGCCTAGGATATATGTGGGGCAATTACTCTAGCCCTTTCGAAACTGAATGCATGTCCCAAAAAATAGAAAATATGTGCAAACCAAATTGCCCCATGGGTTGTTTCCCTACGAAAATCACGCGCTAATGCCATTGAGGCATTTCACCGAACACTTGGTGGGCGCGCGTTTAGGCATCAATAGCAAGAAAACGGGGACAATGTGGCATGTCCCATTGCTTCAAAATGCATTATAGGCCTAGGGCCATCTCATACAAACCCCCAATTCAACCCAATCAAGCAAGAAAACAAACCAAAATTGCCCCACATATTTGAGCACATTCCCACAATTTAGAGCACCAAAAGGAGATCAAAATACACCAATGAAAAGCTAGAAAGCTTAAGAATGGAATACTTACTTGTTGTTGATGAATAAAAGCGCAAAACGGAATCAAAGAATGCGAAAAGTAGAGATCCTAGGGCTGCAAACTTGTAAATTCCGTGGGTATGGCTTTTGAAAGGGGGAAAAGAAGTTTTTGAATGCAAAAACGTCCCCCCTTTCCTCACTTTTATATTTTGGTGCAGGGGTTGCTCGCCCAGGCGAGCTCAGCTCGCCCAGGCGAGCTCAGCTCGCCCAGGCGAGCTAACCTGCACTTTTTTTTTTGGAGAGGAACATTAACCATGTCCCCTCCTTCCTTATGGGTTAGTGTTTTGCCTATTTGAGCCTACTTAAGTTAGAATTAGGCGTTAATTACTAAAAAACAAACAATGGTAGTAAAATACTACGAATTCAAAGGATACTGGGCTGCCTTGCGCGACGTTCTCTGCTTGTTTAGCGCAGAGAAGGGGCAACGATCGGTCGGTCGTGACCCCATCCCCACTTGCATCCGTTCCTAAGTACCTGCAAGTAATAAACAACCAGGTATGGCCAATCTTGATCGCGTCGTTGTCTTATCTTGATTGGTTTCTGCTGTTCATGTTTTGTCCCTACCCCAGAAGGTAGCTCAAGATGATCCTGCCCCTGTTTTACCACAACAATATGCATGCGTATGCGTATGCATGAATGTTTTCAAACGCAGCAAATTTTAGTGAAAGTTGGTTTAGGTTCAATTTTAATTAAGCGCTTGGGGCATCCCATGAACTGAGCGGAAGGGCTCAGGTGATCACAAATTAACGCAAGGTTTGAAACCAACGTGAGGACTAAAGCCTCGAATCCACGTTCATTTCTTTAAAAGATTGTAACGAGAGATACTGTAGACGGGGAATTCCTGGGGGAAATCCAGAAAACACATAAAGATAAAGAACATGCAACGACATCCTTAATTGCCCCAGATTCTAAGCATAATATCGCTTGACGACATCAGAATTCACGGGTGAAGGTAGCTCTTCGCCATCCATGTTGGTAAGCACCAGGGCTCCTCCGGAAAAAGCCTTCTTCACAACAAAAGGCCCTTCGTAGTTTGGGGCCCATTTTCCTCGATTGTCCTTGACAGCATGGGACATTTTCTTTAGCACAAGGTCTCCCTCATGGAACTTGCGCAAGCGTACCTTCTTGTCGAATGCACTCTTTATTCTTTGCTGGTACAAGCGCCCATGACTCATGGCCGTTAAGCGCTTACCCTCAATGAGGTTGAGCTGGTCATAGCGCGTTTGAGCCCACTCTGATTCCTTTAATCCGGATTCTGCCAAGATCCTTAATGACGGGACTTCTACCTCAAACGGTAACACAGCCTCCATCCCATATACCAATGAGAACGGCGTTGCCCCAGTTGACGTTCGCACTGAAGTTCGGTAACCGTGTAACGCGAATGGGAGCATTTCGTGCCAATCTCTGTATGACACGGTCATCTTTTGGATAATCTTTTTGATATTCTTATTGGCCGCTTCCACGGCTCCATTCATCTTTGGCCGGTAGGGTGTGGAATTGTGATGCTGGATTTTAAACTCCTCGCACATTTCCCCCATCATCTTGTTATTCAGGTTGGTGCCGTTGTCCGTGATAATCTTCCTTGGCAAACCATATCGGCAGATGATCTCTTTCTTAATGAACCTGACCACTACACCCCTCGTGACATTGGTGTAGGAAGCCGCCTCGACCCACTTGGTGAAATAATCTATCGCTACGAGGATGAAGCGATGACCATTTGAGGCCTTGGGCTCAATGGCCCCGATGACATCTATTCCACACATGGAGAAAGGCCAAGGGGCGGACATGACATTCAGAGGATGCGGTGGAGCATTGACATTATCTGCGAACGCTTGACATTTGTGGCATTTCCTTACATGGACACAACAATCACTTTCCATGGTAAGCCAGTAATAACCTGCTCTTAGGATCTTCCTGGCCATAGCATGCCCGTTGGCGTGCGTTCCAAACGAGCCCTCATGGACTTCCTCGATCATGTGATTCGCCTCCCTGGCATCCGCACACCGCAGGAGTGTCATGTCGTGGTTTCTCTTATACAGTATGCTTCCGCTCATGAAGAAACCGGCCGCCAACCTTCTTAATATCCTCTTATCATTGTCGGCAATCTCTGGCTGGTATTCTTTGCTTACAACATATCGCTTGATGTCGAAATACCAAGGCTTACCGTCCCGTTCCTCTTCTACTTGGCAGAAATGCGCGGGTTTGCCACGACACCAAAATTCAATGTAGGGTAGATCCCCGTGCGGCGTTAGCTGGAACATAGACGCCAAAGTAGCAAGCGCATCCACCATTTGATTTTCCTCGCGGGGAACATGATGGAAAGAGATCTCATCAAAGGTTTTAGCCAATTCCTTGATATAGGCTTTGTAGGGTATCAGCTTGGGATCTCTAGTTTCCCATTCCCCTCTCAGCTGATGGATTACCAACGCTGAGTCGCCGTACACCTTGAGTAGTTTGACATTGGAGTCAATCGCTGCCTGGACGGCTAGGGCACATGCTTCATATTCGGCCATGTTGTTGGTGCAGTCGAATCCTAGCCTGGCTGTGAAAGGTACACATTGATTGTCCGGAGAGACCAATACTGCCCCAACGCCATGGCCTAGAATGTTTGACACTCCGTCAAACCATACGGTCCATTTGTCCCGATCTTCGTCCAATTTTTCCTCAAACAAGGCCATGATGTCCTCATCCGGGAATTCAGGATGCATGGGCTGATAGTCGTTAAGAGGCTGTTGAGCCAAATAATTCACTAAGGCGCTTCCTTTTATCGCCTTTTGGGTGACGTAAACTATATCAAACTCGGATAGCAGGACTTGCCACCGGGCGATTCGTCCCGTGAGAGCTGGCTTTTCAAAGATGTACTTAACTGGGTCCATCTTGGATATCAACCAGGTAGTATGGCTCAGCATGTACTGCCTTAGGTGATGGGATGCCCATACTAAAGCACAACATGTTCTTTCGAGCAAGGAGTAATTCATTTCACAGGTCGTGAACTTCTTACTTAGGTAGTAAACAACGCATTCTTTCTTTCCGGATTCGTCATGTTGCCCCAGCATACACCCCATTGACTCGTCTAAGATTGTCATGTACAAGATGAGAGGCCTTCCAGGTACTGGTGGCATAAGCACGGGAGGATTCATAAGGCGCTTCTTGATCCTTCCAAAAGCCTCTTGGCAATCCTCATTCCAGCGATCAGTTTGGTTTTTGCGTAAGAGCTTGAACAACGGCTCACAAATGGCGGTGAGCTACGATATGAATCTGGCAATATAATTCAAGCGTCCCAGGAAGCCTCGGACTTGCCTCTCAGTACGGGGTTCTGGCATCTCAAGGATGGCCTTCACCTTTTTGGGGTCTACCTCTATCCCTTTCTGGCTCACGATGAAACCAAGCAATTTCCCTGATTTGACCCCAAAGGTACACTTGGCAGGGTTCAACCTTAATTGATATTTCTTAAGCCTTTCGAACAACTTCCGCAGGTTGACAAGGTGTTCTTCCTCGGATTTAGATTTAGCAATTATGTCGTCCACGTAGACCTCGATCTCTTGATGCATCATATCATGGAACAAAGCTACCATGGCGCGTTGATAAGTTGCCCCGACATTCTTGAGTCCAAAGGACATCACCTTGTAACAGAACGTCCCCCACAGGGTGACGAAGGTAGTCTTTTCCATATCCTCTGGCGCCATCTTTATCTGATTGTAACCGGAGAAACCGTCCATGAAGGAAAATAAAGCGAAATTGGCCGTGTTATCTACGAGGATATCAATGTGTGGCAAAGGAAAATTGTCCTTGGGACTGGCCCGATTCAGGTCCCGATAATCCACACACATTCGTACTTTCCCATCTTTCTTAGGGACCGGTACAATGTTGGAAACCCATTCTGGATACCGAGCGACGGCCAGAAAACCAGCGTCAAATTGCTTCTTCACTTCTTCTTTTATCTTCAAGGATGTTTCGGGCTTCATCCTTCTCAGTTTCTGCTTTACCGGGGAACACTCGGGATTTAGAGGTAATCGGTGTTGTACAATGTCAGAACTCAAACCGGGCATATCTTGGTATGACCAAGCAAAGATGTCTTGGTAGTCTCTTAGCAGGATTATTAATTCTTCACGGATAGGTGCGGTAATACCTGTGCCTATCTTTACTTCCCTTTTTCCACTGCCAATTCCCAAGTCTACTAGTTCTGTTTCTTCTTGATGAGGCCCCATTTCTTGGTCCTCATGGGCGACCATCCTTTCTAATTCTGGGGGAAGTCCCACATCCTCGTTCCCTTCATCTTCCGTTTGATTCGTTTCTTGCTCGAAGTTGATAGGCGGGTCCCAGGTATTAGTACCTTCGGGGGACTCGTCATCGGATCTGCCGTTTCAGAAATAAAGAAGTAAACATGCAAATGGATGAAAATGGGTAGAGACGTAGGAACAAATGAAGAAAGATCATTGTATTATAAATTAAAAAAAACAAAATACACAAAGCCTTAACCAAAAGAAAAACTCTAAAGCCTAGGCCCAACTATAGAGCTTTTAAAACCGTAAAGGTTTACATTATGCTCGCTGCGTAAATGTCGGGGCGTTCCTCCACTCGCCAATTTCCCAGCTGGAAATCAGGAGAGCATGGTCGTACCAAATCCAATGTACTCGGAACATCATCTTCGTATATCGCGACCACTTGACCTTCGTCTCCCAGACCCGCGCTTATAAAGCTCCTACTTATGTGGCAGGGCGGGCTTCCTTCACTTTCTTGTCTCAACCACGAGCTTTGACCACTGCTCTTCCTTCCCGCGATGCTTCTCTTTATATCTTCCTGAGTGGGCTTATAGCCTAAACCATACTTCCCATGATTTCCTTTGGCATTCATCAGGCTAGTTATGTCGCCGTTGTCTTTGCCTAAACCCATTCCGGGTTCGTAACCGTTCCCCAACATAACTCGGGCCATCATTACTGCTGCATCGAACAGGCAAGGCTGCCCAGAGAAGGAGTCCACGGAGGAAATGCTTACCACCTCAAAAGACTGGAAAGCGGTTTCTAATGACTCCTCTGCGGCTTCCACATAAGGCATAGAGGATGGGCAGCTCACCAAGATGTCTTCCTCGCCTGATACGATGACCAGATGCCCTTCCATTACGAATTTCAACTTTTGGTGGAGTGTAGAGGGAACAACTCCCACTGAGTGGATCCACGGACGCCCCAACAGACAGCTGTAGGGGGGGTTAATATCCATTATTTGGAAAGTAACTTGACAGGTGTGAGGGCCTATCTGTACTGGGAGATCGATCTCTCCCATAACCTCTCGGCGGGTGCCGTCGAAGGCACGAACCACCATTGAACTCGGCTTTAAGTGGGAGGCATTGAATGGTAATTTCTCCAAAGTGCTCTTAGGCATCACGTTTAAATTGGAACCATTATCGATGAGCACTTTGGCTACGATATGGTCCATACACTTGACTGATACGTGCAAAGCTTTATTATGCCCTCTCCCCTCGGCGGGGATTTCTTCTTCGGCGAAGGCGAGATAGTTGTTGGCAGTGATATTATTGACCAGCCCTCCGAAACCTTCTACCGAGATGTCTTGGGCCACATGGGCCTCGTTCAGAACTTTTACTAGCAGAGCCCGATGAGGCTCGGAGCTCATGAGTAACTCCAACAGCGAGACCCTGGCCGGAGTTTTGTTGAGCTGTTCGATAACCTTGAATTCGCTCTGCTGAATTATACGGAGGAACTCACTGGCTTCCTCTAGCGACACCTCCTTTTTACCATCCTTTTTCTCCGGAAGACCTTTCGCCGGAATATCTTTATTCGAAGCGTGGGGTGCTTCACCATCTTGTTCCTCCACCACTTTTCCTTTCCCCTTGACGTTCGCGGGTTGGACTGGTAGGTCCGGAGGTGCAAACACACGACCGCTACGAGTCACACCACTCAGTCCCGTGATATTTGTTACCTTAGCCGACAACGAGCTGACGTCGGTGGCTTCTTCTTCCTTCCCCCTCGGAGGTGTATATCTCCATGGGACTGCGTGGCTATTTTGGTATGGGAAAGGAACAGGTTTAGCTGCTAAGGGGTGTCCGGGCTTTTGCGAAGCTGTGCCCTTGGTGAAGTATATCACCAAGGGTTTGGGCTTCGCAACACTGCTCCCATCCATGGACTGCATGCATATATGCTGCTCCTCTCTTCCTTCACTGCTAACTTCCAGTCGACCTTGATCTATCATTTACTGTAACAATTCCTCTACTCCCAAACACGTTTCCATGTCATGCAGCTCGCCGGAATGCAGTAAACAGGAATCCTCCTTACGCCCACTATGAGGAATCACACCTCCCTTTTGTAGGGCCTCAAAGATAAACCTCCTAGGGGTTGCCACATCCTTTAAAGGTTTAGACCTGCGCGGCCTATCGGACTCAACGGCGTTAACTGCTCCCCCTCCATGATTGGCGAGCGGGTTGGTTCTCACATTGGGCCGATCCTCTTGGAAAGTCAGCCATCCAGCATCTATCAAATGTTGGACCTTGTATTTAAGGGCCAAGCATTTTTCAATGGAATGCCCCGGGACACCCCCATGGTACTTGCAAGTTGCGTTAGGGTCATACCACTTTGGGAAAGGGGGTTGGAGGACCTTTCCGGGAGTTACCACGGCCAAATGGTTGGCGATGAGGGACGGCAAGAGGTCTTCGTACGTCATTGGGAGTGGGGTGAATTCTTGAAATGGCCTCGGAGGGAAGTTCCTTGTTGCGTTAGAATTACCGGCCGGGCGAGTTGTGTTCGGAGTTGGAACTTGGGGAGCTTCCCTATGGGTGGGTGCCTTTGGCTGCACAGGTGCTGAACTAGAGGCATTCCCGGTATGAGCCGAGAAGCTCGGGTGATGTTGCGCGTACTGATGGGTACCATGAGGTGTCTGCAGGGGTTTGACCCATGCGGGCGTTGAAGAGACGGCATGGGCATCTCCTTCCTTCCTTTTTGCCCCCGTTGTCCCGATTCTTTTGGCATTCGCACTCGTGGAGGAAACGTAATCGAACTTTCCTCTTTTCAACCCTACCTCGATTCTTTCCCCGGCGAACACTAGGTCCGCGAAGCTGGACGACATGTAACCTACTAGCTTCTCATAGTAGAACACTGGCAGAGTGTCTACCATCATGGTGATCATCTCTCTCTCAACCATGGGAGGAGCCACTTGTGCCGCTAGGTCTCTCCACCGCTGTGCGTATTCTTTAAAGGTTTCGCCCTCCTTTTGGAACATATTCTGCAGCTGAGTGCGATCGGGAGCCATATCGGAATTATACTGATATTGCCTTAGGAAGGCAGTAATCAGATCCTTCCAAGTACGGATACGGGAAGCTTCCAAATTAGTGTACCAAACTACCGCGGCTCCGGCCAAGCTATCTTGAAAAAAGTGTATTAATAGCTTCTCATCCTTAGAGTGTGCGCCCATCTTGCGACAGTACATCTTGAGATGGTTTTTGGGACAAGTCGTCCCTTTATACTTGTCGAAGTCCGGTACTTTGAACTTCGGGGGGATAACAACATCGGGTACTAAGCAAAGATCCTTCATGTCTGCGAACGGATAGTCCCCAAATCCTTCCACGGCTCTCAATCTCTCCTCGAGGAGATCGAGCTTCCTCCTTTCTTCAGTTGCCGGGGGCGGTCCTTCCATGGACAAAACTATTGGTTGTGTCGTGATGTTGGGCTGAGGCAACGTGCTGGGTGCCGGCCCTTCGGGGATCGGGGGATAGAACTCGACATCCCTTCGAGCATAGTCTTGAGGGTCTTTGTGGACCTCGTCGGGCTGTTGAGGAGGCTCTCTTTCAAGGACGGGAGAAGCAATATGGCCCGCATCGTCTTGCAGGACGGGTGGTGAGTAGTTGGGCGGCAATCCATAAGGGTAAGCCGCTCGGTTGTATCCCAGATGAGGGTTGCCATCGTGCCCCAGTGTGTCCCTTCCCCGTCCTACTATGTTTGAGGGAGGATGGTGCACGGTTGCCAAAAGAGTTGGGTCTACTTCGGCAGCCGAACTGACAGCGGCAGCGGTGGCCACGTTTTTCTCCATGAGCTGCCTCATTCCTAACATGGCTTCCATCATGGAAGCCATCTGTTCTTTCAGAGCTGACATGTCGGCTTTCATCTGTTCCTGTGTCTCCTCTTGATCACCCATCGTTCTAGATTTGGATCTGGTGCGATAGGGATGCCTTGTGGCGCGTTTAGTTATGGTGTTTTTCCTTAAAAAACCAAACGTGAGGAGTGGGTAAAGAAAGAAAGAATGCATGCTAGAGATAAAATGCAGGAGTGATTTGATTCGCACAAGCTTTTTTGGAGTAGAAACATGGGACCAACTCATTTTATTTCAAAAAGTCGTATCTAGTCAAGGTCTGAGAGACCATACAAGTTTCCTAGCGATTTCTAATTATGTGGGCCATTAAGTCTATCATATGCTGACAATAGCCGAGAAGCCCATGAATTTCTTCGGGGGCGGAGTAGGTGTCCGCCATCGCCTTGGCCTTGGCTAACAATCGGGGAAGTTCTTGACTCCCGTTCAAGGTAAGAGCAAACCGATCCATCCACATGGTCGCCTCTTGGTGTAAAGAGTCGATCACCCTTCCTCTAGCCTCTTTTTCCGCGTATACTTGGGCATACTCGTCCGCGACCCTATGCTCGTGGGCCATGGCTAGACCTAACTCTTCTTGGTACTTGGCGTTGATAGCTAGCATGTTGGTCTCCGTCTCACATAAACGCTGAGACAAGCTCCTTTTGGACCTTGAACAGGCAACTAACTCCTCTTTCAAGACCATGCTATGTGCTCGCGACTGGTCCCTCTCTTCCCTTCGCAGCTTGAGTTCATTGTTGCTACCCCACAGAGCTCCGCGAAATTTGTTACGGCCATACTCTTCCTTGCGAGCCCTCTTGGCCTCTTGTTCAAGGGCTCTTGCGGTAGTTGCATTCTCTTCCCGTAATCCGGCACACTCCTTCCGGATGTGTGTAGCGGCCAACTTGAACTTCTCCTTGGCAAGTTTCGCCTTTCCTAACTCGCTTTTGAGAGCTTGGACTTCTTCGTCCTCTTCCGGTGCTTCAAAACTCTCTTCGCTGACGACTTTTAACTTGGCGAGCCAATCTAAACCTCGTATATGAACTTTCAGCCATTCATGGTAACCACCAATGATGCCATTACGAATGCCCCTAAGTTCTTGATCTTTCCTTAACGGGGTTTCCCATGCCTTATGGATTCTTGGTATAGCCTTGAAATTTCGCGCGCCGAAATCCCTCACAAGGAAAGGAGACATGCTTTCTTCCATCGGTGCTCCCCTCATGGGGTACCCTAGTTGTCTTATAGCAAGCGCGGGATTGTAGTTAATACAACCCCTCGTTCCTATCAGCGGAATGTTTGGGTACCCTCCACATGAGAAAAGGACTCCCTCCTTTCTTTCCTTCCATCGGGGGAACCAATTGATTGTTCTACCTCCTATCTCAGCCAAAAGCTGGTCCCAATCTATTCTTCTATTTTCAGTACACGAGCGATGGCTCTGGAGCGGACATGGATGCCTCGTGTCTTGCTGGAACAGGTGTGAAACCAACCAAACACAGAGGGCGGGCAAGCAACAGATGATCCGTGCGCTATTCTTTTCGCACCTTCGGTTAAATGTGTCAAATAAATCTGCCAAGACAGCTACCACCAGACTTTCCTTGCTATGGTGGTATGCAAGGAAAGCGTCGATTGCTGCTAGGTCCACCAAACCATCTACGTTTGGAAAGTGGACGACCCCAAAAATTAGCAAAGCTAACGCATCCATAAACGGGACCCAATCTCCTTGATTGGCCATACCCCTCGCCTTGTCTTCTAGGTACTTCCGTGGTAGGCCCGCTATGCCGTTTCGAGTCTGTTTTATGCGGTCCAAACCTCTTGCTGAATCCTTGATCACAGTTGCAATTCTGTTCAAAGAGGGGAGACACTCGGAGGAAAGTATGGTTTTCTTCCCCCGAGAGGACATCCTAGAATTTCCTCAAATTCTTCAATGGTTGGTACCAATTGGAAGTCTCCGAACGTGAAGCATCTCAAAGGCTGGTCGTAGTATTGGGTGAGTGATGTAATGGCTTCTATGGATACCTCTGCTATGGTCAACTCTAAGATCTTTCCGTAAGTCTTGCGGAAGGCTTGCATTTGGAGAGGTTCCATCAACCGCCCTAATTCCTTGATGCTGGTGGTATCTAGGCCTTTAACCTTGACTTGGTAAAACCTCTTGCCGGTTTGATTTGTCCCCATGCTTACTAAAGTGAGACAAAAAGCTGGTGCAAATCAAAACTCCGATATCTCATGGGTGGAATGGATGAATGCATGAAGGAATGCATATGACACAGATGTAATTTAAGAATGTGGGTGCCCGGGACATTGTCTCCTTCTTAGACACAACGTTTAGGGGTAGCAAAGTGCCCCAACGTATGTATTTAAAACGGTGACCCGGACCCTCCGTTGATTTGTCTATAGAGGGGATCAAGACAGAACCCATATGCGATGCATATGCAAAAGGCGCAATGCGGGAATGTACATAGTATGACAATATTCACTGAACATAAGCAAAAGGGTATATGATACTTATGCATGGCAGTGTGAAAAATGGCACGCAGCGTGTTTGCTCCGTGCCCTTATTTAAGGGACCTATAAGGGAGAGAGCTAACTAGGCATTTAGTGATAACCCCCAAGGTAGTCATATCTCTCTTGATGGTTTCTAGAGGTATTATCCCCTTCGAAGAACATACAGCAGCAGTAGGGACTACTAGCAACAATATGTTTTCAAAGAGGAAAACTCTAGATGAGGGTTCACTGTAATCAAGCAAGTCGGAGACCTAGCATGATCACAGATTCACCTCCACTCTTTATGTTCCTATGAACCCGGGTATAGGTTCCTTTTTCAACTCACAGTGTGTGCAAATAGTGTTGGTGTTTGTGTGCATCAAATGAATAAATATTTACCTCATGCATACATTTTAAAACGCACTAAAAGCAACAAAGAGTTTATATACACAAGAACATAATGAAGGGAAACCAACAAAGGAGTAAGTCATGGTAAAGCATTGCACAAGATTAAATGGCCTAACTCTCTAAAAACAGATCCCCAGTGGAGTCGCCAACTGTCGCAACCTACCCTTTGGCGGGAGGGCGACGCGAGACTCGCGGGATGCGTGTTCCATGAAAGGAATACGCGCGGAGTCGCCACCAACGTTTATTTGAGGAAAACGTCGGAAAAACCGGAAAAGACGCGATCTACGAACTTTTAAGTGAAAGGCTCGGGAGTTGTATTTACGCGCGGGGAAGGTATTAGCACCCCACACGTCCGTCACAAGGGACGGCAGCCTTTAATCGAATGTGCAAACATGACTTTGATTTTTACATTCCCTTTTATGTCCTTATATCCTTTATACCCTTTTTATATTTTTCTCTTTTTTGTGGTCAACAAGGGTGTTCCCCTTTGCTCCTACGTATTCCTCAATTGCGATGAGGAAATCAGACCTACGTAGTTCTTTCTTATGCGTGAATCAAGTGATTCGTTTTTACTTGAAAGGTGATCATTTTAAGGCGTTGGACCTTAAAAATGATCCATTTTACTTAGTAAGAATTTGAAATGATAAACTTTCAAAAACCTATTTTTGTGGACGAGCTTGACTAGGCGAGTTGATTTTAGCCTTAGTTTCACTTTAGTTATTAGTCAATTCAATTAAGAATGAGAAATCCCAGAGAGAAAACGTCCGATTGATTTTCCGCTTTATTTTACTAAAAGACATTTTTTGATTATTATATTATTATTTTACCTCTTTCTTTTATTTCCAACGTGGTTACGGCACGACCGAACGGTCGGAATTCATTTTAACCAAAGTTAACGGATAATACAATTCAAACGATCGGTGGAAATTTATTTTATTTTTAGTTTAAGCGAGAATGACTTAAATAAAATGGCTTAAGCACGTCAAAAGGGGTACGGAAAGTAAATGAAAACGAGAAGGAAAATACACGAAACACAATGTGGACCACCACTGGTACATAGAATGAATCGAAAAGCTTGGTTTGAGGTACTTACCCGTTGAAGACCGAAGAACGATGAAGAACGAATGAAGAACGTTGAAGAACGGTCGAAAACCTTCGCGAAATCACTCACGGAAACGTTACGGAAACGTTACGAAAGTGCCTCGGCTTGGATTTTCTTCACGGAAACAATTTTTCTAAGCAAATTCGAAAGAGAGAGAAGTGCCTAAGGGGCTGAACCCTTTTTCACTTCACTTCTCCCCCTATTTATAGAAAATTGGGGGAGAAGCTTGCCACCCAGCTCGCCCAGGCGAGCAGGGTTGCTTCCTCCAGAAGCAACAGCCTTCTGGAGGAATCTTCTGGAGGGCCCAAGTGGGCCTGGTTGCTATTTGCACCCCCATTTTTACTAAGTACACCCCCTGCCTTTTTTTGGTGATTCTTTTTTGTAAAGTTACGGAAACTTACGAATTTCGTAACGATACTTGTTTTCTTTCCATAATGTTACGGAACCTTGTGGATTACATAATCATCCCCTTTTTGACTTACAGAATGTTACGGAACCTCACTAATTGTGCAACGATGCTTCCATTTGATTTCCGGTGTGCCACGGAACCCTACAGATTGTGCATCAATATTTTCTTTTGTTTTCCGGCATGTCCCGGAATTTCACAAATTGCCTAATGATTGGTGCCAAGCACCTCACAAGGACCAAACAAAAGTTGCATGTCATCAAGCAAAGGTCCCCGGACGAAATTAGGGTATGACAATGACAAAAAGCCCAAGAGAATGAGTTCATGATTGAGTCAAGAACACTTCACGAATCAAGAGAAATTTGATTTCAACATTCAAGAATCAAGTTTTAAGATTTAAGTTTCAAGAATCAATAATCAAGAATAATCTAGTTGAAAATTCAAGAATCAAGAAAAGACTCAGTCAAGATAAGTACTAAAAGGCTTTTCAAAACATTGAGTAGCACATGAATTTTTCACAAAACCTTTTACCAAAGAGTTTTTACTCTCTGGTAATCGATTACCAGTTTATTGTAATTGATTACCAATAGCAAAGATTGTTTTCAAAAAGCTTTCAACTGAATTTACAACGTTCCAATTGATTTCAAAATGGTGTAATCAATTACAATGATTTGGTAATCGATTACCAGTGTGTTTGAACGTTGAAATTCAAATTCAAATGTGAAGAGTCACATCCTTTCACAAAAATGCTTTGTGTAATTGATTACAATGATTTGGTAATCGATTACCAGTGATAAGTTTTGAACAAAAATCAAAAGATGTAACTCTTCCAAAGGTTTTAAAGTTTTACTAAAGGTTATAACTCTTCTAATGATTTTCTTGACCAGACATGAAGAGTCTATAAAAGCAAGACCTTGATTTGCATTTTAAGAATTCATTCAACACATTGAATACATTGATTTCAATCATTTACAACCCTTGAGTCTCTTTGAACATCTTCTTGAATTTCTTTTTCTTCTTCCTTTGTCAAAAGCTTTCTTAAGTTTTCTGGTTTTCCAAACCTTGAAAACAAAACTTGTGCTATTCATCTTTTTCATTCCCTTTTCCCTTTGCCAAAAAGAATTCGCCAAGGACTAACCGCCTGAATTCTTTTGGTGTCTCTCTTCTCCCTTTTCCAAAAGAACAAAGGACTAACCGCCTGAATTCTTTTGTGTCTCCCTTCTCCCTTGTCAAAGAATTCAAAATGACACAGTCTGAGAATTCTTTTGATTCTTCCCTTTCCCATAAACAAAAGATTTCAAAGGACCAACCGCCTGAGAATTCTTTTGTTTCCCCATTCACAAAGTTTCAAAGGACTAACCGCCTGAGAACTTTGTCTTAACACATTGGAGGGTACATCCTTTGTGGTACAAGTAGAGGGTACATCTACTTGGGTTGTTGTGACTGAGAACAAGAGAGGGTACATCTCTTGTGGATCAGTTCTAGTGGAGCGTACATCCACTAGGTTGTTCAAAGAGAACAAGGGAGGGTACATCCCTTGTGGATCTTTGCTTGTAAAGGATTTTACAAGGTTGAAAAGAAATCTCAAGGACCGCAGGTCGCTTGGGGACTGGATGTAGGCATGGTTGTTGCCGAACCAGTATAAAACTCTTATGTTTGTCTTCTTTTTCCCTACACTCTTTATTTTCTACTGTGCACTTTAATTATTGCTTTTACTTTTGGTAACATTAATAAGGATAGATTTTTTAATTAGTAATGGTTCGTTAATAATTAATTCAACCCCCCCTTCTTAATTATTCTGAGGCCACTTGATCCAACATTTCCTAGAGCTAAAGCAGGGGAAAGTGATTGTGGCTAAATATGTAGCCAAGTTTGAGGAACTGGTGAGGTACTTTCCTCACTATAAGGAAGAGATGGTGAAACATCAAAATGTGTGAAGTTTCTGAACGTCTTGCGACCTAAGGTGAAGCAACCAGTAAACTATCAAGGTGTTTGTCAGTTCCCAATATTGGTGAACATATGTAGGATTTGGGATGAAGACTCCCAAGATATGGCGTCATATTATTGAGGTAGGGCCCAATGAAGAACAAGAAAAATGGGTCCCAAAATTTGGGAAAACCATACCCAACCCTTCTTAAGCAACATGAAAATTGCCCTAACCATCAAAGGGCTGCTGCTACGGGGTTTGTGGGTGGTAGTGGTAGAAAACCCACTACTTTCTCAACCCAGATAATTTGTTTCAGGTGTGGTAAGCTAGGCCACATCTCCTAAAATTGAGATAAAATGATGTTGATGTTGAGAATATCATTGAGATGAAATC
Source organism: Glycine max (assembly GCF_000004515.6). NCBI lineage: Eukaryota > Viridiplantae > Streptophyta > Magnoliopsida > Fabales > Fabaceae > Glycine > Glycine max. The sequence goes on along the minus strand of NC_016088.4, from coordinate 32,486,760 downwards.
ATGTTGATGTTGATGATGACATTGGGATAAGATGATTTTGATGATGATAATGACATTGAGATGAGATGATGTCATTGTGATGATGTATGTTGTGTATGTACATGGGGGGTGTAGTGACCAAGTTGGATGTCTCTTGTGGGGGAAATAAAGTGTGTAAAGAGTTTTAAGCATCTCTTGCGGGGGATGGCTTAGAATCTTTAATTATCCATGATTAGTGCATTGATGGTGCCCATGTGTCATACTTTATACTACATGGAAATAGTATAAACTAGTTTTCATGAGGGAAAATAC